>NC_090324.1:173435051-173735051 GCF_040869045.1 Eurosta solidaginis
CAAATTCTCTAAGATCAAACAATTGCACAAACCCAAAAAGGTTGTGAAAGTGACAAATCCCGGTATAAAAATAATTCTTCATAAAAGTCATGACGATTCTGTCTTGGTGGCCGCCGCAGAAATCGCATGACAAATAAGATCAAAGAAATAGCTGGAAAATATGAATCCATATAAAAAGAACATTAAAGATACGAAAAATTTTTTGCACCCACTGTACCTTCCACTTATCCATTAATAGAACTACTATCAATACATAGCTACCCCGCTATTCCATCAGCAACCCCTCTATCATCTATGTAATTATTACAAATTTACCTTATTATGAATGAAAAATATCAAAAAAAAAAAGAGAAATCTTTTCCTTGAATAATATGCGGAATTAGTTTGACAAAATAAAATAAATTCATTCATTTATTGCATTGTCTTATAAGGTCATATTTTACATATTAAAAAAAAATAGCTCACTTTAACCCCAATAGATTAGAAAATATTAATAGCAAGGTTTCTTCTTCTTTAACTTTAGGTAGATAAATAATAAAAATTATTTCGATAGGAAAATGATTTGCATAAGTTAATAAGTAATGGTAGAATAAATAATGGTAGAAACTATAAAAATAATTTAGAAACTAATATATAAATATTCCAATTCACTTGATTTGTAAGAACAACTAATAAATAAATATTCCAATTCACTTGATTTGTAAGAACATGACGATTTTTAAGAGAGTCGACGCTCTTAAGGACCGGCTGTACAAAACAATTGTATAAAATTTTAAAATAAACAAAATAATTAAAATAAGTAAGATCTAAAAAATTTCTACATCTAAAAATCTAGAGTTTTGAAAAAAAATGGACTTATACAAAAAATATATATATATATATACGTAAAAAGTAAACAATAATTATAACAATAAAAATAGCAAGGTCAACAGATCAAACGCAGAGCAAACAACCTCTTTCACTACAACAATAAAATATCAAAATCATTGAAAATATGACAAAGAGTCTCATACAATTGTTCACAAAACAATTGTATAAAACTCTTTTTCTAAGGCGGATGGTGTAGCATTATACGTCATACCCACTGTAAGGTACCATTATACCTCACAACGACTGTAACACACTTGCGGTATTACGCTGTATAAATTCCAAATATATTTTAGTAATAATCATATTACAATATTTTTCCCAACACAAATTATTGAACTAACCCAGACGATATGGAATGCCGAACATGAGACCTATATCCATTCCCAGCTAATCAATTATACATGTAAACATACAACCCATTGTAATTATACATACTAACATACAAGCCTCTTTTGGGAAAATACCGAAACACTCAAACTGATCTGCTGACGCTGCTAAATGTACAAAACTACATGTATGGAGTTATGCATACAAAAATACATGTATACAAAGACCGTATACAAACAGACATGTATGCATTCTCCATTCCCTATGTACTTATTTTTAGTTATTAGTATTTAGATATTTATTAATGTATAGGTTAAGCAAATTTGTATAAAAGACAAGAATTTATTCAATAAAGTGAAGATTTAAGTGGCAACCTTTAACTTGCAACGTCTTCTTATTCCTTCAAACTTTTGATGGCGAACCTGCCATAAATAAATTATTGAACTTTTCACACTTCTCAAGGTCGACTTTCTTCCAGCGCCTAAAATCGCTAGCGTGCGACAGGTTTTCGCCATGCGTCCCCTCTGCATCGCCGAACTGCCCCGTGCCATTATATCTCGCGTTGTTTATTTCTGGTGTAGACGTGTTTATGGGTCGGTCCTGTGGTACCTGTGCTGATGCCCCTACTCCAGACGCGCGCTTGTTGAGGTCGGCCACGCTGGCTCGTAAGTGGTTAACCTCGTCCACGTACTTCGTTAGCAAATCCTGCTGCTTCGCCATCATCGCCATTATTTGGCTCAGCGGTTCCACACGGGTATCCGACGGACTCTGTTTTCCACCTACGGCCCCCGCACCCGACGTCAACGAACGGTTGGATGGAGCACCGTCCCTTTCCCTCTCATCTGAGTCTGCCATGGTTGCTATCTCCTCGATCTTCTGCGAAAAGCTGATACTGTCGTTAGTGGTGTTGCATGAAAACTCGTTTGTGATCCTGATCCTTGGAACCTGCTGTCCTTGCGACCCAAAAACCCTGGCAGTGCACCTATTGAGGAGATCGATTGGCACGAAGTCGACGGGATGTGGTATCCCTGTATCGATTTGTGTAAATATGGACCCAGCGATCTGATTTTGCAGAGCCCTGGCCGCACTCCTCGTAGCCCTACGATTTATATCTAAAATTCCCAGACCGCCTGGCACTATCTCTTCTACCTCCTCTTGTTCCATAAACTCTCCCTAGGTGAAGAACTGTTATTCTCCTCCCACCTATGAACGAGGAAACTCCCCAAGTTAATGTTGTAAAAACGATGGAGAAAAGGTCACTGGACCATATGAAACCAACCCCACTGGCAAATCAACCGTCGCGGTATAACTAAACATATTTCCCAAAAAAAAAGGCTTTGTTTCTAAAGTATAACAAAATTCAAGAAAAATATGTATTCAGAATTAATATGTAGGTATATATAAGTATTTACTAATATAAACGAGCTTATATGTGTACAACTGCATCCAATGTACATATACATATATCTACATGTATGTAGGTATATTCCAACTTAGCTGCAACAAAAAAATAACTCTAGTTACACAAGTGAATCAGCACAAATTCGAGCAAAACTTCAAAATCACCGAAAGTGCAAATTCGGATGACTGACGGCGTATGTATTTAGAAAGTATTTGCTATATTGGCTCTTTCTATGATCATTTGGGTATCAACGAGTTTGCTTAAAAAAAAATGCATACAACTATAAACCTCCAACTTCAAATCGTATGTGTGAATGTATATTTGATCTGTGAAAACTATCAAAAAAAAATTTTTTTTTTAACACTAGAGTACTACTAGCTCAGTAAAGAAAAAGATAAGTGTACTAGCTATATTTCAAAATGGTTCTAGATTCCAACGGGGGAGCTAAACACCAAATTAAATAGATTTTCTACTAGAATGAAATAACTGGTATTCAAGCGAAGTGATCAACCTATTACAACTTGGAGGTTAAAAGCCTTAAAAAAAATCCAAAATTCTTATTATTTGCTTTGGGTGTGTATGGTGTCGCCTTGGCGATGGTTTGATGAAGGGATCCGAAGGTGTTCGTATCTGTCTAAAGTCCTGCCCTGCGTCAGTCTCCGTACTGTCCGCTGAAGTGTGGCACTTCACGCTCGTCAACAGATTTCCGAGGGTGGATCCCTACTGCGGTCGTGGCGACATACTGTAAACCTCACTTACCGGTAATGCTGGATTACCAGTAAGGAAGCTTGAACAGCTCGCCACGATCACCTACCAAACTATTCCTCCTACGCAGTGCCATGTCAAGTACCACTTAACCAAACTGTCGAAGCAAAAAGAAAAGGAACCCTGACGTGGTCACTTAGCTAATTCTCACACGTTTGCCATGATAACACTAGTCACCAAGGTGAACCCCAGTGACGCTGTCATCATGACGGTCCCTAAAGAAATAGAAAGGGAATGTAATAACAAGGATAAAGCCTGTCCTGTCAGGTGGAGTCCTCCCACCCTCTTCAGCGCAGCTTGCGCGAAGCCATGGGCACTGTGGTGAATCCTCCTTCTTACAGTGCCCCGAACCTGACACAAGTCCGTCCGTCATTCAGTCACGTTTGTACTCACCTCCATCTACCTCGGCGCGCACACCCAAACCCAAAGTTTTGCAACCTAGCCCTGCATTTTTAATGATTAATTACTCAACCTATTTTCAATCATTTATTTATTTTTTTTTTTATTTATTTACAAACAATATTTTTCCTTTTCTTATATATATGTCTAGGCCCTACTATTTCTACTATGCCAAATGCTAGAAGTTAAATAAAGAAATTACTAAAACAATAGATAAAAACCCAAAAAATAAGAAAAATACTAATTATGTGAGCGAAAAACCTAATATTAAACTTCATAAATTCAGCTCTGCCTATATATGCTCTTATTCTACATGAAAATAACAAAATATTTCAAATTAATAAAATTCAGTAAAAGTAAAATAAAATTGAACAATTGTACCAATTTTGAAACTATACTCTAAAACAAGAAAGTATCTTGTCTACAAAGAAAAATTTTTATATGTCTATAGGACCTGGACTCGAGCCAACAAAAAATTGACTTGGTAAGATTTATTAATGAATAATGCAAACACCGAAAAAAAACCCAAAAGAATGATACCGTTGACGGTGCGCGGCGACCCACCTTAATGTTCTGTTTGCACGTATTAATACGCTTATGAGATACTCGCTAAGCTGTAGCACGTTTGCTTAAATGCCCTAAGCTTGTCTTCGCGAGCAATCCCTGACCTATCACAATTAAATAGCGGAATTTATTATAGAAAAAAAAAACTGGTTTTGAGAAGATGGAAAAGGGCATAAAGGAGAACTAAAAAGATTCACCCACTCTGACTCTAAGTCAATGTATGAGCAATTATGCATGTACATATATTTTCCTCCTATTTTTCTCGCTACTAAATAATTCAATATGTTAGCGGCGGATTAGGAGCGCAATTATTAATATATGTACATACATATGTGCATATATGTCTCTTGGTATGATATATTAGCACTCACCTGGTCACTCCGTTGCTCCGGTACTGTCGCTCTTGAGTACCTGTTGCTGAAACAAAAAGAACTCAAAAACATATATGCTTTACATACATTCCTCTTTTGAGCGTGATCGCTGCGCTCCATTAGCTATCATTTAACTCGTGATATTCTACACGGTGGACCTCAATGCATGCGGTCGGAAAGTGCTTAACGAAATTTGCAAAAAAAATAAAAAGGTGAAACTAAAAAAAAAGAATCTATGCGTTTTGTGGCTGGTAATGCCCAACGGGGCTCAGGAACCGAAGTTTCTGCTTTTATCGATGGCTGGGCGGAGCCCGGGACCAAAAGCGCTACGGGTACCAAGCCAATCCAAAAAAAGGTAACAAAACGTTAGTGAAATTTATGATGCGATAGTGGTATACAAAAAAATTGTAAGGGCATAAACAAGCAGATCTCAGGATGAGATTTTGACCCTGCATACAGGCCACAATTTGCCCAAGCCCCGGTTGATTACTTGGGCCTAAGCCATGTGCTTATGCACGAAAGTGCGAAGGAAGCAAATCCCAGTAATTATCCGCTAAAAAGTAGGAATTGCTGCTTAGTGGATAGTAAGGAGAGATACTGCAAGAATTTTTACAGCAGTTCTCCACGGAACGCGAAAACTTAAAAAGAAAATGGTATAGAAGAAACCCAAACGAAAATAATAAAAAAAAAATGCAAAAGCAAAAATTAAATGAAGAAAAGCGTAAAAAAAAATATCGTAGAGTTTACCTAAAAAGTAATCTAACGCAAAAATCTACTTGACTTTTGCTCAAATACCAAAGGAAGAAATTTCTAAATTAGACATAAAAAAAATAAAAGAAAGTGAGGTTTCGTACCCCTCTGTCCTATCCTAAGTGATAATTCAAGTGTACATACAATACAATAAATTATACAAACATCAAAAAAAATCTTTCGAGCTGCCTTATTTGGGTTCCGGATCAATTTCCAATGTTTGATGTCCCTTGGTGTTGTTGTTGTGGTGATGGTGGCGGGGGTTGTTACTGTAGTTGCAGCTGCCGCTGTCTATCGGGCGTCTGTCACTTTTTTGCCTCAAGGTTGTTGGGCTTTCTTCCAACTTAGGTTTCTTGGTTGTGGTGATAGCGTGGTAGAAGTTTTGTTTAGTCGTGTGGTACCTTTTGGTTTTGTCTTGTTTTACTGGAGCTGGGCGTATTTACTTCAGGTTTGGTGGCATCAAATTACCATTAGGCTTGTGGCTTTGGTGAGATCTAGTTGGTGATGCTGTTTGGGTATGTGCTCCCGTGCTAAGCAAGTGGTGGTGTGCAGTGTGTGTAGTGTTTCCTTCGGTGATGCGATCTAAAAAAATATAACAAAACCAAAATGGAAAATCATTAGAAATAGCTCATAGTGAATTATTTTGCGCATGCGCATGCCACAAATCACATTTTCTTGTCTATTGTTTGTTTGCCCAAATATCCATAACCGCACAGCTGTGAGCCTATCTGGCGGCAAGGATTGGGGCAAATGAACCTTTTATTTGCCTTGCTTTAACGACGGGGCATGGAGAATCCCAGACCCCCGTTCGTAAGCCAAGGGAAATATCTATTGTCTACAGAAGCACAATTGTTTAAAACTTACCTTGTACTCAGGCAAGTCGCCGAGGTTACACAAATCTGGAGGAGATGTATCCAGCAATCCCGTGAGACGCAAAACTTTGGTCTAAATTTCAATTTACTTTAAGGACTGCACTCGCAGTATATTCGCGCACAACTTCTTGTTTGTTCCTTTTTTTTTTTTTTCAAAGAACAATCAAATATTTCCACTAACCACTTTAGCACTTCACTGCACAGTTTACTTTCAACTTTGGCCCGTTGTCTTGTTTCACCCCTTTTATAGCCAATCCCGGCCTATAGACAGTCAAGTTAGAAATGAAAAATTTTCACCAACACTTATGCAACTTACTTTCGGCTTTCCCGTATTCACACGTACATGCTCACCCACATGCAAAAGGTAGCACACACTCGCACGTATACAGTAGCACCCACTCACATACTCATCCGCGCATAAACTTTCGCTACATGATGCCCACACTACTTAAACAATGTTGCCAGCACTTCTGCAATGCTGTTGTGGGTAGTATGCGGTTGTGTGTGCATGTTGCGTGCCACTTTCAGCCAGTGTGAAGGAAAGGCCTGCGCTACAGTAACGCTGAGTCAATCCAGAGTAAAGTAAAGGTCCCACAAACCCCTACTGAATAAATACACGATATTTATGTGTTACGAACACACGCACACACGGCTGGAGATATTAGGCGGGCAGCAGCTATCCATCGCAAGGTGGCGAGGAGGCGGAGCGGCGGATAACGGTCGTTGGAGTAGAGGAGGTTCGGTAGGGCGGTTGAACGGTCGGGTAACGGACGGACTGGTATGGCGGTACGGAAGCAGCGGCGGGATTAGAGCTGCGGCTTGACGGCGGTAGGATGGCAGGCGGCCAACGGTCGTCGTAGCTGCGGCGGGACGGATGCAGCGGCTTAACGGCGGTAGGGTGGGGACGGCCAACGGTCGTCGTAGCAGCGGCGGGAGGGATGCAGCGGCTTATCGGCGGTAGGATGGCAAGCGGCCAACGGTCGTCGTAGCGGCGGCGTGACGGATGCAGCAGCTTAACGGCGGTAGGATGGCGAACGGCCAACGGTCGCCGTAGCAGCGGCGTGACGGATGCAACGGCGGTGGGCTATGGAGCGCGTACCAGGACCGGGGTGAGAGGAGAGATAGGCTGGCGACGGGGTTTACCTGGACAGCGGCACCGCGGTGCACGCTAATAGAAGGTGCGTAAGGGGGGCGGGGCTGTACCAGCCGAGACACCATGGGTCGATCCGTGCGCGGAGGGGAAGTGCACCTTAAAGCACAGCGATAGCCCCTGTGTGCACGTATCGGCTCACGGCTGAAATCAGAGCTATGGAGAGGGGTCATGCGGTCGTTCTGGCAGCGGGTCATTGCTTACCAGACCAGGGCGACGGAGGTAAAAGTAGCCCGAAGACACCACTCTCTTCGTCCTGGTGCAGAAAGGGTTGACTCACGCCACGGCCGCACCCTCTTCTCCCTAGCTAACTAGTGGGAGTGGTCCCACTGCTCCGGCCAGCCTATTAAACCAGAGCCGGGGGGAGTGGTGCTTTGGGTCATTGTGGCAGCGGACCGCTCAACACCAGGGTGGGCGACGGAGGAAAAAGTAGTCCGAAGACACCGCTCTCGTCGTCCAGCCCTGGTGGAGGGTGACCCGCGCCATGACGGCGCCCCTGCCACGCAACTCGAGCTGAGGGGGAAGGGGGTATGTGGTCATTGAGGTAGCGGGCCACTCAAGCACCAAGGTGGGCGACGGAGGGAAAAATAGTCAGAAGACACCGCTCTCGTCGTGCAGCCCTGGTGGAGGGTTACCCGCGCCATAACGGCGCCCCTGCCTCGCAACCCGAGCTGAGGGGGGAAGGAGGCATGTGGTCATTGAGGCAGCGGGCCGCTCAAGCACCAGGGTGGGCGAGGGAGGGAAAAATAGTCCGAAGACACCGCTCTCGTCGTCCAGCCCTGGTGGAGGGTGACCCGCGCCATGACGGCGCCCCTGCCACGCAACCCGAGCTGAGGGGGAAGGGAGTATGTGGTCATTGAGGCAGCGGGCCACTCAAGCAGCAAGGTGGGCGACGGAGGGAAAAATAGTCCGAAAACACCGCTCTCGTCGTCCAGCCCTGGTGGAGGGTGACCCGCGCCATGACAGCGCCCCTTCCACTCAGCTGGCTAGCCGGAGTGGTTATTTTGTCTTTAACAAGACAACCACTCCCGCTGGCTCACCTGCGAGGACTAAATTGCAAAAATGCAAATTCGATGTTTATATGGGTGGTGCCGCAAACTGCTTGAAAAGTCAACGCACCACTATTGTGCTTTTCATTGGTTTACTATCAGTGGTTGTTGACTATGCTATATAAGTGGTTTTTGGCTATGCTATAGAAACTGGTTGAGAAGTCAACGCACCATTATTGTGCTTTTTGATTGGTTTGCTATTAGTGGTTATTGACTATGCTATACAAGCATAAGTACAAGGAGGTTCAGGTTTAAGTTAATAAGGAAATACAGGGGGTGGTTACATTATTGTAACGCTACGTTACAGTCCCCCTCCCACTTCGGTTGACGGAAAGCTGCGGTGGGGAGAGATGGATACCCAGGCATGGCCTAGGTATTGTGACGGTGTGCGTGTGGGCGAAGCACTTTATTTAAAAGAATATTTTTTTCCAAAAATATACAGAGTCATTCCACTTAAGGTATAACAGAGTTAATATTAACATTTCGGGTTTAATTTAAAAAAAAAAAAAAAATATTATTTGACTTAAATAGAAAATTTTTTATTTTTTTTTTATCGGGTGTGTAGGCGTACTACACTGTGTCCGTTTTCGTACTTCTCTTGTGCCCTTTTTAATGTTATATGGTTGTTTTTTTCCTTTTTTTTTTGTAATTTGAAAAATAATTCATACTTCATTTTTGTTTTTGTCTTAAATCTAACAAGCATTCTTTTAATTGTATATAAAAATAGATTTGTTTGGCCTCCTGTGTTGATGTCTTATTCGGTTGGTACCATCTGGTTAATTCCCACCAGGGAAACTTTCGCCTGGTTCTCGCCCATCATTTTAACCTGCTGGTTCTTCCCGTGAAACGTCTAGGTTTTCTTTCCCCCTCGTTTCGGTCGCTTCAGCCTTAGCTCTTTGAAGAATTCCTCGGGGTCCGGCAATTTGTCTTGCGTTGTTTTTGTCGTTTCGCCGGTTTCGGGGCGCGGCGTTCTTGCGGCTCTGTTGCCGATTCCTCCTTCCGGATGGCCATTAGGTGGTCGTAGATCGTTGGGCCGCGAAAAATTTGTATTTTTTTAATTTTTGGCTTATTCGCCGGCCATAATGTTGCCTCAAATGGTGGGCGCCATGAGCGGATAGGTTTTGGTGAGTCCGGTGGTGTGGGTTGCCGGTGTTTGTGACTCATGTCGGGCGGTTTGGTTTCTGGAATGAATAAGTAAACGGGTTGTTTAGGATTCGTACGGCTTCAGGTCTTGCAAATGTGAGTGCGCATGGTGACGCTTTGGTCGCTCTGGGTGGGTTAGTTTCACCGTGTTCGTTCGAAACATATCACCAAGTATGGGCCGGAAAATTTTGGTGCTAACTTCTGGGCGAATTTGTCTGCCGCGGATGAGAGTGGGTGGTCCCTTTTCATCACCTGCTCGCCTATGTGTGGTTTCCATTGCCGTATGCGTAAGTCGTAGTGTTTTTTCTGTCGCTTTGAAGCTTTGGCTAGGTGCCCTTTTATCTCGCCCCATAACTTGGTGATGGACGGTAGTAAGGTTGGTGGCTCTGCTGGTACTGCTCCCTCCGTACGCACTTGCTGCGGTGCCAAAAGATGTCTACCGAAATTGATTTCTGCTGCCGATGCTGTTGTAGATTCGTGGCTAGCCGTGTGTATCGCGAATGCTATTTGCGGAATCTCCTGGTCCCAGGAGCGGTGGTCGTCCTTGCACTGCTGAGCTATCATGGTTTTCACGACTCGGTTGCTTCGATCGGTGGGGTTTTCGTGAGGTGCGCAGGCTGCCGTAAACTTGTGATCGATGCGGTGGTCGTTCAAAAACGTTGCTAATGCCTTCCCGACGAATTGTTTGCCATTGTCGGTGAGGAAGGTTTTCGGGCAGCCAAATCGATATATGAATCTTTTTTTGAGTGCTATGATCACGCTTGCCGTTGTCGCCTGGCGCACTGGTATCAACTCCACCCACTTGGAGAATTTATCCACCATGACGAGGAGACACGTATTTCCTTGCTTGGAACGAGGCAGTGGTCCCACGAAGTCAGCGGTTACAATTTCCCACGGTCGTGATGATTGCATAGTTGCCATCAATACTGCTGGACGTCTTTGCTCGACTTTGTATTCCGCGCATTTGATACACTTCCGTACGTGTTTTAGTACGTCGCGGAACATCCCGGGCCAATATAGTTCTTTTGAGCGTTTTCTTTACTCCGAGATGTCCGGTTGCGGCGGCATCGTGGACTTCCTGCAGTACTTCTTTTCGTCGGTCGGCTGGGACGCACAGCTTCCATTGCGGTGCCCGCGAGAGTTGATTCCTCGGGGAAATGTGGCGGAGGAGTCGGTTATCGACGATCTGGTAATCTGGATGTGCCTGCGGTTGTTCCTGCACTTGTCGTGCTTTCCTCTCGTGCCAGTCGTTTGTTTTGTTGGTTATGGTGTACAAAACATCGTCTTCCGCGAGTTGTAGCGGGCAGCGGGAGAGCGCGTCGGCTACCACATTTTGTGCCCCTTTCCTGTATTCTATTCCGAAGTTATATTGTTGTAATTCCAGTGCCCATCTGGCCAGACGTCCAGAGGGTTTTGAAGCGAGTGCAGCCATTTTAGTGAGTGGTGGTCGGTGATGACGGTGAAGTGATACCCCTCCAGATGCGGTCTCATCTTACGGATGCCCCATAGCACGGCGAGGCATTCTTGTTCGGTGGCCGAGTATCGTTTTTCCAGCTGGGTTAGGCTTTGGCTGGCGTAAGCTACTACATTCTCGTGGTCGGAATGGCGTTGATAGAGCACGACGCCCAGGCCCTCTCCGCTCGCGTCGGTCTGGAGAAAAAACGGTCGATAGAAGTCTGTACAACAAAGTATTGGCGCGCTGGAAAGCCTATCCTTGAGTGCTTTGAAGGCGTGATTTTGTTGCGTCTCCCATTTCCAGACTTGTCCCTTTTTCAGCAGTTGGTTAAGCGGCGCGGCGAGAGTAGGGAAGTCTGCCACGAAGCGGCGGTACCAGGACGCGAGTCCAAGAAAACGGCGGAGCTCTTTGAGCGTTTTCGGTATGGGCATCTCCTGTACAGCGGATACTTTTGCTGGATCGGTGTGAATTCCTTTCGAACTGATGATGTGTCCTAGGTAATGGAGTTGTTGCTGGACGAAGCTGCACTTTTCGAAGTTTACTTGCATCTTGTGTCGTTGTAGGCGCTCGAACACATCCCTCAAGATCGCCAAGTGTTCTTCGAAGGTATCTCCCAATACGATGATATCGTGCAGGTAGGCGAAAACTTTTGGTTGGAGTTCGGGCCCAAGTATCGAATCCAGAGCGCGTTGAAATGTAGCCGGAGCAGAGTGTAGGCCAAATGGCAGACTTTCCACTGGAACAATCCCCTGCCAGGAACTGTAAATGCGGTGCATGGTCGAGATGCTCTGGCGAGCGGGATCTGCCAGTAGCCGTTCTTCAAGTCGATAGTAGATTTAAATTTCGCCTCTTTCAGCTGGTCGAGAATGGCTCCAATTTGCGGAAACGGGTAAGCGTCTGATTCGCTGGCGGCGTTAAGCTGACGGTAATCTATGCACATCCTCCAAGTGCCCTGTTTTTTGCGGACTAGCACGATTGGCGAGCTGTACGCGCTTCGTGATGGTTCTATTCTTCCTCCTGCTTATAACTCGTCTACCTCTTCGTTGATGACTTGTTGCATGGCCGGGTTGCGGGGGTAGTATCGTTGCTTCAGCGATCGGTTGTGTTTGACCAGAATCGTATGCTCGGCCGCAGTGCTTGGTCCGATGATTTCGCCAAACCGCTTTTGGTGATGTGCCAGGAAGTTTCCCAGTTCTTTGTTTTGGTCGTCGCTCAGGTGTTCTCGGCTCGTCAATGCACATAGCGTATCCAGTTCGGGTGCTCTCTTGGACACGGTGGCCTCCAGCGGCTGACCATCCAGCGTGAGGATAATTCCCCTTTTTCTTAGGAAATCCGTTCCGAGGATTACCTGTACGGCCAAGTTTGGGATGACGGACAGCATCGCTTCTGTAGCTCGCCTTGATACACAATCCTTGCCGGGTAGGAGTTCGAGGTAAAGAAACACATTTGATCTACCAGCTGGATGATTCGCTTGTTGGGGCGCGCCTTAATGTTGTTCTTTTCTAGGTGTTTCCGTACGGTGTCATCTACGTAGGATAGGTCGCCGGTGTCTACTAGTGCGCGCACACTCATGCCCTCGATGACCACTGGTATGTAGAATTGGCCATCTACTTGTGTTTTTGCGGTTGATTTACCGGCGGGTGGTTCCCTCGGCTTCTCTGGTCGGACGTACGGTGCTTGGCGGCTTCCTTTAATAACGTTGGGCGGCCTTCGGGATGCGTTCTCGGTACTTAGGCTAGTCGGAGGGCATGTTGTCCTGGCCACACCGGGAGCAGAACTTCCTCCAGGGGCCCTTCCATTGGAAGCGGTGGTGTCCGCGTTCCTTGCAGCGCCAACAGCACACCTTGCTGTCGTATTCCATGGGTAGGTGGTATAGGCTGTGGACCACCATTTTTCCCTGTTTTGCTTCCTCGCCTCCTAACAGCTCATACTCTTCCGTTAGCTCCAGGAGCTCCTCGATCGTCCTAAACTCGCTGCGCTTGACGAAAAGTCGGTATTCCACGCGTAGACCATCGTAGATCCGTTCGAGGTGATTCTCTTCGCACATCGTCGGGTGTTGGCGGATCAGCGTTTCCAGTGCGAGGATGTAGTCCTTGGCCTTTTCCCGGCCTTGCTGTTTACGTTGTCGGATGGCCTCTTCCAAATGTCGTATGTGTCGCTTAGGTAGAAAAAAAAATGTTGTACCTCCCTCCGCAGATCGCTCCAGCGGGGTATGTGTTGCCTACGGACGCGGTACCATTGCAGTGCTTTCCCGCGGAGGAGCTCCGGCAGACGGAAAGCTGCTGCCCGCCTTATATCTCCAGCCGTGTGTGCGTGTGTTCGTAACACATAAATATCGTGTATTTATTCAGTAGGGGTTTGTGGGAACTTTACTTGACTCTGGATTGACTGAGCGTTACCCCAGCCTTAGACAAAACCCACCTCATAAATGGCGCCCGAGCAGGGACCCTCCTCCGCAGATGACCGTGTAAAAACACCTACAACCACCACCAACACTGCCGGGGCGGGTTCAACGAACACAACGCTAGAAACAACACACACACAGGCTCCGGAAGGCACGCTGCTGCACACCAACTCGCTCAATTGGATCTACCTACTTAGGAGGGAGAGGCTGATAGAGGAGTGTAAAGAACACCGAATCGACGTGGAAGGCCAAACCGTAGCCGAGCTGCGTCGCGCTGAGTACTTACGTGCGAGCGAAACGCGCCAGAAAGTCCAGTGAAGACCTGCTGAAAGAGCTGGAACAAGAAGTGAACGAGGAAGAGGGGAAGTCCGCTATGCTACCTCAGCCAACAACAAAGCCGATCCCTTCAATCCAGATCCACAGCCCACAGCCGCACGGAGGAAAGAGAGAGAACGCATCGCATGGCGAGGGGCGGAGCGGCGGATAACGGTCGTGGGAGTAGAGGAGGTTCGATAGGGCGGTTGAACGGTCGGGTAACGGACGGACTGGTACGGCGGTACGGAAGTAGCGGCGGGAGAGAAGCAGCGGCTTGACGGCGGTAGGATGGCAAGCGGCCAACGGTCGTCGTAGCAGCGGCGTGACGGATGCAGCAGCTTAACGGCGGTAGGATAGCGAACGGCCGACGGTCGTCGTAGCAGCCGCGTGACGGATGCAACGGCGGTGGGTTACGGAGCGCGTACCATGGCCGGGGTGAGAGGGAAGATAGGCTGGCGACGGAGTTTACATGGAGAGCGGCTGCGTGTTCCGGGCGGGATAGGAGAGGCGTACCAGCGGGCTTGTGTTGGTCGGTTGGCTTCGGCAGGATCGGGCTGATCGAACGTCTTCGGCAGGCTAGGTACTCGGCGGGGTCAGTCAACTGCAGGAGAAACTGCGAGGACTCGGTTAGTGCTGGTTTCACCGCTGGACACCCCCCGCCTCCCTACTTACACGCTAACAGAAGGTGCGTAAGGGGGGCGGGGCTGTACCAGCCGAGACACCGTGGGTCGGTCCGTGCGCGGAGGGGAAGTGCACCTTAACGGCACAGCGATAGACCCTGTGCGCACGCATCGGCTCACGGCTGAAACCAGAGCTTTGGAGAGGGGACGTGCGGTCGTTCTGGTAGCGGGTCATTGTTTACCAGACCAGGGCGACGGAGGGAAAAGTAGCCCGAAAACACCACTCTCTTCGTCCTGGTGCAGCAAGGGTTGACTCACGCCACGGCCGCACCCTCTTCTCCCTAGCTAACTAGTGGGAGTGGTCCCACTGCTCCGGCCAGCCTATTAAAACAGAGCTGGGGGGAGGGGTGCTTTGGGTATTGAGGGAGCGGGCCGCTCAACACCAGGGTGGGTGACGGAGGGAAAAGTAGTCCGAAGACACCGCTCTCGTCGTCCAGCCCTGGTGGAGGGTGACCCGCGCCATGACGGCGCCCCTGCCACGCAAACCGAGCTGAGGGGGAAGGAGGCATGTGGTCATTGAGGCAGCGGGCCGCTCAAGCACCAGGGTGGGCGACGGAGGGAATAATAGTCCGAAGACACCGCTCACGTCGTCCAGGTGGAGGGTGACCCACGCCATGACGGCGCCCCTGCCACGCAACCCGAGCTGAGGGGAAAGGGGGTATGAGGTCATTGAAGCATCGGGCCACTCAAGCACCAAGGTGGGCGACGGAGGGAAAATAGTCCGAAGACACCGCTCTCGTCGTCCAGCCCTGGTGGAGGGTGACCCGCGCCATGACAGCGCCCCTTCCACTCAGCTGGCTAGCCGGAGTGGTTATTTTGTCTTTAACAAGACAACCACACCCGCTGGCTCACCTGCGAGGACTGAATTGCAAAAATGCAAATTCGATGTTTATATGGGTGGTGCCGCAAACTGGTTGAAAAGTCAACGCACCATTATTGTGCTTTTCATTGGTTTGCTATCAGTGGTTGTTGACTATGCTATATAAGTGGTTTTTGGCTATGCTATAGAAACTGGTTGAGAAGTCAACGCACCATTATTGTGCTTTTTCATTGGTTTGCTATTAGTGGATGTTGACTATGCTATACAAGCATAAGTACAAGGAGGTTCAGGTTTAAGTGAATAAGGAAATACAGGAGGTGGTTACGTTATTGTAACGCTACGTTACAGCCCCCCTCCCACTTCGGTTGACGGAAAGCTGCGGTGGGGAGAGATGGATCACCAGGCATGGCCTAGGAATTGTGCCGGTGTGCGTGTGGGCGAAGCACTTTATACTCACACGCTAATAGAAGGTGCGTAAGGGGGGCGAGGCTGTACCAGCCGAGACACCGTAGGTCGGTCCGTGCGCGGAGGGGAAGTGCACCTTAACGGCACAGCGATAGACCCTTTGCGCACGCATCGGCTCACGGCTGAAACCAGAGCTTTGGAGAGGGGACGTGCGGTCGATCTGGTAGCGGGTCATTGCTTACCAGACCAGGGCGACGGAGGGAAAAGTAGCCCGAAGACACCACTCTCGTCGTCCTGGTGCAGCAAGGGTTGACTCACGCCACGGCCGCACCCTCTTCTCCCTAGCTAACCAGTGGGAGTGGTCCCACTGCTCCGGCCAGCCTATTAAAACAGAGCTGGGGGGAGGAGTGCTTTGGGTCATTGAGGCAGCGGGCCGCTCAACACCAGGGTGGGCGACGGATGGAAAAGTTGTCCGAAGACACCGCTCTCGTCGTCCAGCCCTGGTGGAGGGTGACCCGCGCCATGACGGCGCCCCTGCCACGCAACCCGAGCTGAGGGGGGAAGGAGGCATGTGGTCATTTAGGCAGCGGGCCGCTCAAGCACTAGGGTGGGCGACGGAGGGAATAATAGTCCGAAGACACCGCTCACGTCGTCCAGGTGGAGGGTGACCCGCGCCATGACGGCGCCCCTGCCACGCAACCCGAGCTGAGGGGAAAGGGGGTATGAGGTCATTGAGGCAGCGGGCCACTCAAGCACCAAGGTGGGCGACGGAGGGAAAATAGTCCGAAGACACCGCTCTCATCGTCCAGCCCTGGTGGAGGGTGACCCGTGCCATGACAGCGCCCCTTCCACTCAGCTGGCTAGCCGGAGTGGTTATTTTGTCTTTAACAAGACAACCACTCCCGCTGGCTCACCTGCGAGGACTGAATTGCAAAAATGCAAATTCGATGTTTATATGGGTGGTGCCGCAAACTGGTTGAAAAGTCAACGCACCATTATTGTGCTTTTCATTGGTTTGCTATCAGTGGTTGTTGACTATGCTATATAAGTGGTTTTTGGCTATGCTATAGAAACTGGTTGAGTAGTCAACGCACCATTATTGTGCTTTTTCATTGGTTTGCTACTAGTGGTTGTTGACTATGCTATACAAGCATAAGTAAAAGGAGGTTCAGGTTTAAGTGAATAAGGAAATACAGGAGGTGGTTACGTTATTGTAACGCTACGTTACAGCCCCCCTCCCACTTCGGTTGACGGAAAGCTGCGGTGGGGAGAGATGGATCACCAGGCATGGCCTAGGTATTGTGCCGGTGTGCGTGTGGGCGAAGCACTTTATTTTAAAGAATATTTTTTTCCAAAAATATACAGAGTTATTCCACTTAAGTTGTAACAGAGTTAATATTCACATTTCAGGGTTAATTTTCAAAAAAAAAAAAAATATTATTCGACTTAAATAGAAATATTTTTTATTTTTTTTTTGTCGGGGGTGGAGGCGTACTAAACTGTGTCCGTTTTCGTACTTCTCTTGTTCCCTTTTTAATGTTATATGGTTGTTTTTTGTTTGTTTTTTATTTTTTTGTAATTTGAAAAATAATTCATACTTCAATTTTGTTTTTGTCTTAAATCTAACAAGCATTCTTGTAATTGTATATAAAAATAGATTTCTTTGGCCTCCTGTGTTGATTTCCTATTCGATTGGTACCATCTGGTTAATTCCCATCAGAGAAACTTTCGCCTGGTTCTCGCCCTTCATTTTTACTTTAACCCGCTGGTTCTTCCAGTGGAACGTCCAGGTTTTCTTTCCCCCTCTTTTCGGCCGCTTCAGCCTTAGCTCTTTGAAGAATTCCCCGGGGTCCGGCAATTTGTCTTGCGTTGTTTTTGTCGCTTCGCCGGTTTCGGGGGCGCGGCGTTCTTGCGGCTCTGTTGCCAACTCCTCCTCCCGGATGGCCATTAGGTGGTCGTGGATCGGTGGGCCGCGAAAAATTTGTATTTTTTGAATTTTTGGCTTATTCGCCGGCCATAACGTTGCCTCAAATGGTGGGCGCCATGGACGGATAGGTTTTGGTGAGTCCGGTGGTGTGGGTTGCCGGTGTTTGTGAATCATGTCGGGCGGTTTGGTTTCTGGAATGAATAAGTAAACGGTTGTTTAGGATTCGTACGGCTTCAGGTCTTGCAAATGTGAGTGCGCGTGGTGACGCTTTGGTCGCTCCGGGTGGCTTAGTTTCACCGTGTTCGTGGAAACATATCACCAAGTATGGGCCGGAAAATTTTCGTGCTAACTTCTGGGCGAATTTGTCTGCCGCGGATGAGAGTGGGTGGTCCCTTTTCATCACCTTCTCGCCTATGCGTGGTTTCCATAGCCGTCTGCGTAAGTCGTAGTGTTTTTTCTGTCGCTCTGAAGCTTTGGCTAGGTGCCCTTTTATCTCGTCCCATAACTTGGTGATGGACGGTGGTACGGTTGGTGGCTCTGCTGGTACTGGCCCCTCCGTGCGCACTTGCTGCGGTGCCGTAAGATGTCTACCGAAATAGATTTCTGCTGCCGATGCTGTTGTAGATTCGTGGCTAGCCGTGTTTATCGCGAATGCTATTTGCGGATCTCCTGGTACCAGGTGCGGTGGTCGTCCTTGCTTCGCTGTGCTATCATGGTTTTCACGACTCGGTTGGTTCGCTCGGTGGGGTTTTCGTGCGGTGCGTAGGCTGCCGTAAACTTGTGATCGATGCGGTGGTCGTTCAAAAACGTTGCTAATGCCTTCCCGACGAATTGTTTGCCATTGTCGGTGAGGAAGGTTTTCGGGCAGCCAAATCGATATATGACTCTTTTTTTCAGTGCTATGATCACGCTTGCCGTTGTCGCCTGGCGCACTGGGATCAACTCCACCCACTTGGAGAATTTATCCACCATGACGAGGAGACACGTATTTCCTTGCTTAGAACGAGGCAGTGGTCCCACGAAGTCAGCGGTTACTATTTCCCACGGCCGTGATGTTGCCATCAATCCTGCTGGACGTCTCTGCTCGACTTTGTATTCCGCGCATTTGATACACTTCCGTACGTGTTTTAGTACGTCGCGGAATATCCCGGGCCAATAATAGTTCTGCTGCGCTCTTTTGAGCGTTTTCTTTACTCCGAGATGTCCGGCTGCGGCGGCATCGTGGACCTCCTGCAGTACTTCTTTTCGTCGGCCGGCTGGGACGCACAGCTTCCATTGCGGTGCCCGCGAGAGTTGATTTCTCGGGGAAATGTGGCGGAAATGTTGCGCCTCCTCGACGATCTGGTAATCTGGATGTGCCTGCGGTTGTTCCTGCACTTGTCTTGTTTTCCTCTCCTGCCAGTCGTTTATTTTTGTTGGTTATGGTGTACAAAACATCGTCTTCCGCGAGTTGTAGCGGGCAGAGGGAGAGCGCGTCGGCTACCACATTTTGTGCCCCTTTCCTGTATTCTATTCCGAAGTTATATTGTTGTAATTCCAGTGCCCATCTGGCCAGACGTCCAGAGGGGTTTTGGAGCGAGTGCAGCCATTTTAGTGAGTGGTGGTCGGTGATGACGTTGAAGTGATAGCCCTCCAGATACGGTCTTATCTTACGGATGCCCCATAGCACGGCGAGGCATTCTTGTTCGGTGGCCGAGTATCGTTTTTCCAGCTGGGTTAGGCTTCGGCTGGCGTAAGCTACTACATTCTCGTGGTCGGAATGGCGTTAATAGAGCACGACGCCCAGGCCCTCTCCGCTCGCGTCGGTCTGGAGAAAAAACGGTCGAGAGAAGTCTGGACAACAAAGTATTGGCGCGCTGGAAAGCTTATTCTTGAGTGCTTTGAAGGCGTCATTTTGTTGCGCCTCCCATTTCCAGACTTGTCCCTTTTTCAGCAGTTGGTTAAGCGGCGCGGCGAGAGTAGAGAAGTCTGCCACGAAGCGGCGGTACCAGGACGCAAGTCCAAGAAAACGGCGGAGCTCTTTGAGCGTTTTCGGTATGGGCATCTCCTGTACAGCGGATACTTTTGCTGGATCGGTGTGAATTCCTTTCGAACTGATGATGTGTCCTAGGTAATGGAGTTGTTGCTGGACGAAGCTGCACTTTTCGAAGTTTACTTGCATCTTGTGTCGTTGTAGGCGCTCGAACACTTCCCTCAAGATCGCCAAGTGTTCTTCGAAGGTATCTCCCAATACGATGATATCGTCCAGGTAGGCGAAAACTTTTGGTTGGAGTTCGGGCCCAAGTATCGAATCCAGAGCGCGTTGAAATGTAGCCGGAGCAGAGTGTAGGTCAAATGGCATGACTTTCTACTGGAACAATCCCCTGCCAGGAACTGTAAATGCGGTGCATGGTCGAGATGCTCTGGCGAGCGGGATCTGCCAGTAGCCGTTCTTCAAGTCGATAGTAGAGATGAATTTCGCCTCTTTCAGCTGGTCGAGAATGGCTCCAATTTGCGGCAACGGGTAAGCGTCTGGTTCGCTGGAGGCGTTGAGCTGACGGTAATCTATGCACATCCTCCAAGTGCCCTGTTTTTTGCGGACTAGCACGATTGGCGAGCTGTACGCGCTTCGTGATGGTTCTATTCTTCCTCCTGCTAATAACTCGTCTACCTCTTCGTTGATGACTTGTTGCATGGCCGGGTTGCGGGGGTAGTATCGTTGATTCAGTGGTCGGTTGTATTTGACCCGAATCGTATGTTCGGCTGCAGTGCTTGGTCCGATGATTTCGCCAAACCGCTTTTGGTGATGTGCCAGGAAGTTTCCCAGTTCTGTGTTTTGGTCATCGCTCAGGTGTTCTCGGCTCGTCAATGCACATAGCGTATCCAATTCGGGTGCTCTCTTGGTCATGGTGGCCTCCAGCGGCTGACCATCCAGCATGAGGATGATTCCCCTTTTTCTTAGGAAGTCCATTCCGAGGATTACCTGTTCGGCCAAGTTTGGGATGACGGACAGAATCGCGTCTGTGGCTCGTCCTTGATACACAATCCTTGCCGGGTAGGAGTTCGAGGTAAAGACACACGTCTGATCTGCCAGCTGGATGCTTCGCATGTTGGGGCGCGCCTTAATTTTGTTCTTTTCTAGGTGTTTCCGTACGGTGTCATCTACGTAGGATAGGGTGGCGCCGGTGTACACTAGTGCGCGCACGCTCATGCCCTCGATGACCACTGGTATGTAGAATCGGCCAAATACTTGTGTTTTTGCGGTTGATTGGCGGCGGGTGGTTCCCTCGGCTTCTCTGGTCGGACGTACGGTGCTTGGCGGCTTCCTTTAATAGCGTTGGGCGGCGTTAGGGATGCGTTCTCGGTACTTGGGCTAGTCGGACGGCATGGGCAGTCCCTGGAGAGGATGTTGTCTTGGCCAAACCGGGAGCAGAACTTCCTCCAGGGGCCCTTACATTGGAAGCTTTGGTGTCCGCGTTCCTTGCAGCGCCAACAGCAATTTTTGCTGTCGTATTCCATGGGTAGGTGGTATAGGCTGTGGACCACCATTTTTCCCTGTTTTGCTTCCACGCCTCTTAACAGCTCATACTCTTCCGTTAGCTCCAGGAGCTCCTCGATCGTCTTAAACTCGCTGCGCTTGACGAAAAGGCGGTATTCCACGCGTACACCATCGGAGATCTGTTCGAGGTGATTCTCTTCGCACATCGTCGGTTGTTGGCGGATCAGCGTTTCCAGTGCGAGGATGTAGTCCTTGTGAAAAGTTATAAAAACAAAAGATGTGTTGACTTTGGAGGTCAGATCAATATTCTCTTTATTACAAAAATTCTTTCCCTTTTTATAGCTAATTACTTAACCTACACATTTACAAATATCCTAATACTAACAACTAAAAATAAGTACATTTGTATTACAGAGTACATATGTGAATTTGTATTGTTATGCATATATGTAGATTTGTATTAATATGCATATATGTATATTTGTATTACTATGCATATATGTATATTTGTATTAATATGCATATATGTAGATTTGTATTATTGTGCATATGTGCATATTTGTACTACCATGCATATATGTAGATTTGTATGCAGAGTCAGCAGATCGATATTCATGTGCAATGGGAATATTGGTTAATTCATATTCTTGGTTGTATTTAAGTACTAAGCAGAATTTATTAGCTGTGAACGGACAAAGGTTTCATATTCGGCATTCCATTGATGTTAGCTAACCGTCTGGGTTAGTTCAATAATTTATGTTGGAAAATATTGTAATATGATTATTATTAAAATATATTTGGAGTTCATGATGCGTAATGCCGCAAGTGTGTTTTGTGAACAATTGTATAAGACGCTTTGTTTGCATTTAAGTGATTTTGGTATTTTACCTTAACTTGAAATTGTAGTGAGAGAGGTTTTGTTTTTTTTTTCTAATTTGCTGACTTTGATACTTTTATTATGTTTACATTTTATATATGTTTTTTTTTTTTTCAATATTTGTACATATACATTTTAAATTTAACGATTATTTTACTTATTTTACTTGTTTATAAATTTTATTTATTTTATTTTATAGCCGGATTTTAAATGTGTGCACTCACTCAAAATGCGCTTGTCTTTAGATATTTTTATTAAATAACCGAGTAAATTGGAATGCTTATTTTACGATTAAGTTTTAAGTGGGTTTAAGCCTATTCTTATGGACTATTATTTCCTTATCTTTATTGTTCCTATCATTATGTAGTAAATTATGCAAACTATTTTCCTATTCTATCTATTGGGGTTAAAGTGAAGTATTTTCCTAATATGGATGAATATGACCTTAGACCTAGGCAATAAATGATTGTATTTATTTTATTTTATTAAACTAATTCTATTAATTATTCAAGGAAAAAGATTTTGTTTTTTTTCACTTGGCATTTTTTTCTTTTTTTCATTCAAATAAGGTAAATCTGTAATAAACTGTATACAATAGAGGGGTTGCTGATGGAAGAGCGGGGTAGCTATGTATTGATAGTAGTTCTGTTAATGGATGAGTGGAAGGTACGGTGGGTGCGAAGAAAAATGTTTCGTATCTTTTAAATGTTATTTTTATATTTTCGATAATTTCCTTATTTTCCAGCAATATATTTGATCTTATGTGTCATGAGATTTCTGCGGCGGCCACCAAGACAGAATCGTCATGACTTTTATGAAGAATTATTTTTATTTTTATACCGGGATTGTCACATGCATAACCTCTTTGGTTAGTGCAATTATTTGATCTTTGAGAACTTGGGTACCATTTATTATTTTTATTCGCCTACTGCAGTTAAATATTCAATTATTTTCCACCAATTTGTCCCTCAGGGACAACTGTGTTTTCCTTGTAAATTTCAAGTCCTGGATTGCCGGCATTTCTTTTATGCCTGGTCGAATATTGTCAATAACTTCCTCAACAATCTGGTTGCTTGAAAATTTTCTACGCTACCATTTTTCTATCCTAAGATGAAAATGAGCCCGACTAGGCTTTTATTGCAAATTTATATAGCGCTTCACATTTATTTTTATATGGTCTCTTTGTGACTTTTCTTCATTATTATTTTTTTTTGGCTGGTTGTAAAATTTCTGTATTTTTTTTTCATTAGGTTTTGCTTACTTCCACTGTCCTAGAATTTCCTATTGCTTCCTGACCATCTTTGTCAGAAGCAATCGAAGGAATTATGCGAATTTTGGATTTGCTGTTCGCATTAGACAGAGCTACCTTTACTGTCGATTGTGACATTTTGACACTTACTATTTGAGATTTTACTTCAATTATTTATTGCTCTTCCTCAGCTTTGAGTTTCGAAATTTGGGTAGAAAAATTTTAGACGCGCTGTTGCACGTTATTCATTTGCCTATATCTGATTTTCATATATTTTCTTAGTATTGTGGGCATTGCAATGATCAATAGCCCGACTACGCAAATCATTGCGCCTAGCCAAACATCTCGAATTTTTGGGGTGATTATTGTTTCTACGTCGGCTTGTGGTTCATATTTTGTTATCTTGTTCTCTGACGTTTCAGAGTTTCCTTTTCCTACTTCATAGCCAGCTATGGCTATCATAATGCCTTGGACTATTTTTGTCCACCAACCCATGTTCAAATTTTCCTATAATTATTTTCCTGCTTTTGTCAGAAATGAACTAAATTTAAGCTTTAATAAAAATTTTTGATTTTATTCTTTATCCTATGCATTCCATTTTACTTTTATTATTTTTCATTATTTACATAAAAGTCTAAAAGATTTCGTTGGAAAAATTTGTTTAATTTTAGCATTTCAGTGTAAAAAAAATTTTTTTTTTTAATTTACACAATATTTTAAAAATAAGTTTTTATGCTATTTTTCCCTGATTTATTTGACATTATAAAGATTTAATCAATGTTATAAAAACCACTATTCAAAATTTTCTAAAATTTCGATTTTCTTAAAAAAAAATTTTTCCTAAAGTTAATATTTTAACATTTTTTGTTTTATTAAAATTGGAATCGGTTATTTTTTTTTGAATTTACTTTACAGAGTTTTGTCTAAACTTAGTTTTTATGCTTCTTTTTTTTCGGTTTAGTTTGTGTCATTTTCAAAGCTGACATCAAACTTTTGAAAAAAAATGTGTTTATCCTACCATATTTAAAAAAAACTCCTAAGCAAAAACTTTCGTTTTTGCTAATGGTTTAGCGTCCATAAAGGCCGCCCAATTTGTTTCTAAATTTTATACTTACACTTTATATTGCTGCCAGTTTTGCTGTCGCCTCCGATGTTGCGCCGCCAATTGATAAGATGCCTTTTCAGACCCGTTTTGCCATTAAATTGTCCAATTTATTCCACTTCTTCTATGCGTTGTAGAGGATACCATGAAATACGTAGCCACATATGTATGAAGGATGTAAATATGTAAATATGTCAGCGTTGGTTGTTTGAAAATAGTTCCTTGGTTTGTGTTTGTGCTTGCTTTTGCGGATGCTTTATCGGTTTTTTTCTTTCAAAATATAAGTTTTTCCAATTTGGCAGGATTTTTTTTTTTATTTATATATTGTCCTGCTTTTCAAACTGGCAGAATTTCCTTCAGTCAGATCGTCTTAGCAATATTTGCTTATTCAGCAAATTTTTATGCTTATTAAGGATCGGAGTGGCAGGATCGCCATGAAAAGTTATAAAAACAAAAGATGTGCTGACTTTGGAGGTCAGATCAATATTCTCTTTATTACAAAAATTCTTTCCCTTTTTATAGCTAATTACTTAACCTACGCATTTACAAATATCCTAATACTAACAACTAAAAATAAGTACATTTGTATTACAGAGTACATATGTGAATTTGTATTGTTATGCATATATGTAGATTTGTATTAATATGCATATAAGTATATTTGTATTACTATGCATATATGTATATTTGTATTACTATGCATATATGTATATTTGTATTAATATGCATATATGTAAATTTGTATTATTGTGCATATGTGCATATTTGTACTACCATGCATATATGTATATTTGTATTAATATGCATATATGTAGATTTGTATTATTGTGCATATGTGCATATTTGTACTACCATGCATATATGTAGATTTGTATGCAGTCAGCAGATCGATATTCATGTGCAATGGGAATATTTGGTTAATTCATATTCTTGGTTATATTTAAGTACTATGCAGAATTTATTAGCTGTGAACGGACAAAGGTTTCATATTCGGTATTCCATTGATGTTAGCTAACCGCTTGGGTTAGTTCAATAATTTATGTTGGAAAATATTGTAATATGATTATTACTAAAATATATTTGGAGTTCATGATGCGTAATGCCGCAAGTGTGTTACAGTGGGTGTGACGTATAATGCTACAATACAGTGGGTATGACGTATAATGCTACACTTGGCCTTTTCCCGGCCTTGCTGTTTGCGTTGTCGGATGGCCTCTTCCAAATGTCGTATGTGTCGCTTAGGTAGAAAAAATTGTGTGCCTCCCTCCGCAGATCGCTCCAGCGGCGTATCTGTTGCTTACGGATGCGGTACCATTGCAGTTCTTTCCCGCGTAGGAGCTCCGGCAGCGTTGGGAGGAGCCGGTTGACGGGGATGCGGTAGCATTCGGCGAGCTCCTCTATTCTCTCAAGAAATTCGTGCAGTGACTGCTCTCCCGAAAAGTGCAAATCCCAGCGGCGAACGGTATTCATAAGTTCACCGTCGCTTATTTCGTCTCGTTTCGGCGATGCGTTCTCTCTCTTTCCTCCGTGCGGCTTTGGGCTGTGGATCTGGATTGAAGGGATCGCCTTTGTTGTTGGCTGAGGTAGCATAGCGGACTTCCCCTCTTCCTCGTTCACTTCCTGTTCCAGCTCTTTCAGCAGGTCTTCACTGGATTTTCTGGCGCGTTTCGCTCGCACGTAAGTAATCAGTGCGCGACGCAGCTCGGCTACGGTTTGGCCTTCCACGTCGATTCGGTGTTCCTAACACTCCTCGATCAGCCTCTCCCTCCTAAGTAGGTAGATCCAATTGAGCGAGTCGGTGTGCAGCAGCGTGCCTTCCGGAGCCTGTGTGTGTGTTGTTTCTAGCGGCGTGTTCGTCGAACCCGCCGGCAGTGTTGGTGGTGGTTGTAGTTGTTTTTCCACGGTCATCTGTGGAGGAGGGTCCCTGCTCGGGCGCCATTTATGAGGTGGGTTTTGTCTAAGGCTGGGGTAACGCTCAGTCAATCCAGAGTCAAGTAAAGGTCCCACAAACCCCTACTGAATAAATACACGATATTTATGTGTTACGAACACACGCACATATGGCTGGAGATATTAGCCGGGCAGCAGCTTTCCGCCGCAAGGTGGCGAGGGGGCGGAGCGGCGTATAACGGTCGTAGGAGTAGAGGAGGTTCGGTAGGGCGGTTGAACGGTCGGGTAACGGACGGACTGGTACGGCGGTACGGAAGCAGCGGCGGATAGAAGCAGCGGCTTGACGGCGGTAGGATGGCAGGCGGCCAACGGTCGTCGTAGCAGCGGCGGGACGGATGCAGCGGCTTAACGGCGGTAGGATGGCGGACGGACAACAGTCGTCGTAGCAGCGGCGGGACGGATGCAGCGGCTTAACGGCGGTAGGATGGCAAGCGGCCAACGGTCGTCGTAGCGGTGTCGTGACGGATGCAGCAGCTTAACGGCGGTAAGATGGCGAACGGCCAACGGTCGTCGTAGCAGTGACGGATGCAACGGCGGTGGGCTACGGAGCGCGTACCAGGGCCGGGGTGAGAGGAGAGATAGGGTGGCGACGGGGTTTACCTGGACAGCGGCTGCGTATTCCGGGCGGGATGGGAGGGGCGTACCAGCGGGCTTGTGTTGGTCGGTCGGCTTCGGCAGGGTCGGGCTGATCGAACGTCTTCGGCAGGCTCGGTACTCGCCAGGGTCAGTCACCTGCGGGAGAAACTGCGAGGACTCGGTTAGTGCTGGTTTCACCGCTAGATATCCCCGCCTCCCTACTTGCACGCTAATAGAAGGTGCGTAAGGGGGCGGGGCTGTACCAGCCGCGACACCGTGGGTCGATCCGTGCGCGGAGGGGAAGTGCACCTTAACGGCACAGCGATAGAACCTGTGCGCACGCATCGGCTCACGGCTAAAACCAGAGCTATGGAGAGGGGTCGTGCGGTCGTTCTGGCAGCGGGTCATTGCTTACCAGACCAGGGCGACGGAGGGAAAAGTAGCCCGAAGACACCACTCTCGTCGTCCTGGTGAAGCAAGGGTTGACAAACGCCACGGCCGCACCCTCTTCTCCCTAGTTAACTAGTGGGAGTGGTCCCACCGCTCCGGCCAGCCTATTAAACCAGAGCTGGGGGGAGGGGTGCTTTGGGTCATTGAGGCTGCGGGCCGCTCAACACCAGGGTGGGCGACGGAGGGAAAAGTAGTCCGAAGACACCGCTCTCGTCGTCCAGCCCTGGTGGAGGGTGACCCGCGCCATGACGGCGCCCCTGCCACGCAATCCGAGCTGAGGGGGAAGGAGGCATGTGGTCATTGAGGCAGCGGGCCGCTCAAGAACCAGGTTGAGCGACGGAGGGTAAAATAGTCCGAAGACACCGCTCTCGTCGTCTAGCCCTGGTGGAGGGTGACCCGCGCCATGATGGCGCCCCTACCGCGCAACTCGAGCTGAGGGGAAAGGGGGTATGCGGTCGTTGAGGCAGCGGGCCGCTCAAGCACCAAGGTGGGCGACGGAGGGAAAAATAGTCCGAAGACACCGCTCTCGTCGTCCACCCCTGACGGAGGGTGACCCGCGCCATGACAGCGCCCCTTCCACTCAGCTGGCTAGCCGGAGTGGTTACTTTGTCTTTAACAAGCTGGCTCACCTGCGAGGACTGAATTGCAAAAATGCTAATTCGATGTTTATATGGGTGGTGCCGCAAACTGGTTGAGAAGTCAACGCACCATTATTGTGCTTTTTCATTGGTTTGCTATTAGTGGTTGTTGACTATGCTATACAAGCATAAGTACAAGGAGGTTCAGGTTTAAGTGAATAAGGAAATACAGGGGGTGGTTACGTTATTGTAACGCTACGTTACAAGGCATTTCTGCGGGAAGCAAGGGACGACACAATAAGTAAATAAAGCCATCAAACTCTCGCATGGCATTTCATACCCCCAAGTGCTCCTCACATGGGGGGCTTGTGGGAAGCAGGGGTAAAAAGCTTTAAAACCCATTATAAGAAGATCGCGTCCGCCCATAAATATACATTTGAAGAGTTTACAACACTCTTATGCCGAATTGAGGCATGCCTTAACTCCAGACCCCTCAGTCCCTCATCCAACGAACCTTCCGACCTGGAGCCGCCCCATCCAAGCACTGCTACAACAACAACCTGGAGCCGCCTACTCCAGACCACTTTCTCGTAGGTGGGCATCTGCTAGCTCGTAGGTGGGCGACTGCAACGAGAACCCTGCCTCAATAATCAACAGATTGCAGAAATTTGAGGCCCTGCACCAGACATTTTGCAAAAAATGGAAATCGGAATATCTCACCGAGATCCAGAAACGATACAAGTGGAAACATCCACAATCCAACTTAAAACCCGGGGACCTGGTCATCATAAAGAAGGACAACCTCCAACCGAACTAGTGGAGAATGGGGAGAATCATCAACATACACCCGGGTTCCGATAACCGTTTACGTGTTGTTGACGTGAATACTAGCAAGGGACAAACTACCAGACTAATTGCGAAATTGGTGCTACTTCCATCCAATGACAAGGAAGATGAAATTTAATCGGCCAACTTCCGCCTTACAAAAGCCCCAAAAGAAAAACAATTATATTTGTAAAGTCCCACAATCATCCCACAATTCACTCGCTCGCCCCGAGCGAGGACAACAGACCATCCCAAAGTCACTCGCTCCCCCGAGCGAGGATACCAGAACCTTAACGCTGATACGCCATCTGCCAGAGAACATAAAGGCATTCGGTCCATTTTTTATTTTCAATCTTCTCAAGTCAACCCAAATTCACTCGCTCACCCAGAGCGAGACCACCAGAAACCAACTCACTCGTTATACCATAACGAGGACACCAGAAAAGCCTACCGCAGCAGAAGGTCGAACCTATCTGCCACAGAAAACCTTTGCACTCGGCGGCGCGCAACGAGGCCCATCGCAAGCCTAACGCAGATGTAAAAACCCATCTGCCCCAGACCAACATCGTGTGACCATAGGGCGCAATACAATTCATCAATTGATTGTCGTGCACCTCAGATCCACTCCGATTTTTTAGAGAGGAAAACTGTGAAAACCTCAAAAATATGAGTTAAAAATATTTAGGAAGATGTTTGTAAATTGAATAGCATTGTTAAACTATATGGATATTTAGAAATCTTAATTCATTCAGAGGTAATCAGTTGTTCATTCAAATCGAATTTTTAAGAACAGCATCTGATAGTTCAAAAAGTCGAATAAAAACCCGCCTAAAGCTCACGTGTGGCGCAGAAATTAAGAAAGTTCCTAGGAAGCTGCTGTGAAATTATAACTTTCAGCATAAACGCTTGCTAAGAGCAGTCTTCTATAAAACGAAAGCACCTTTGACGTACAAAATTATATTTCAAACTATTTTTTCATGTGAACCCCCTTTATCAAAAAAATTTAAGTCTCTTTCTACTCCCGATCCAACTCTGATGAATCTTTAAGTGAGTCTCATGTAAACACCAGAAATGGCATCAGGTTCTCCCAGAACTCTTGATAAATGACCATCCTCTATTCCGAGAATTTTGCGATACGCAACATCGTTTTCCAACAACGATCTTCGACCGCTAAAGAGAACGAGAAACAATTCTTTAAAACTAAACTTAACCTAGATCGTACCAACGTCGTTGATAGCCGCGAGTCCTTCATGACTTCCGCAGCATGTCACCTAAGCTAGAATGGAAAATTAGCGGTGATGAAAAGATATAAGTGAGTATTTCTTGTCATTGGATTATACGTAATTCTTAAATAAAAAAATTCATAAAGTAATATATAGTCGAAGGTCAATAAGGCTGGACGAAGAGGCCGAGGTCTTCGTTCCAGACTGGCAAAATTTTTTTTTATTTTTTTGCTCTTTTGTTGGACGGAGCGGCCGAGGTCTCCGCTCCAGACTCGCAGCTTTTTTGGTTGGACGAAGAGGCGGAGGTCTCCGTTCCAGACTCGCAGTTTTTGTTTGGGGGGAACTTCCCTGGGCTGGACGAAGAGGCCAAGGTCCCCGTTCCAGCATATTACGCATCGGGTCGCTCTCAGGACGGCTGCTTTCTTTGTTCGACGAGGTGTGGCATCGTATGGATGTGCCGGGGAGAGTGGCCGTGCGGTTGGTTGGGTGAAGCTTGTTCTCGCTATAGTGCATATATATTCTAATTAGGCATTATATTATTAATTAGTGCTGTCGGAATGGACCTGATTTCGAGCAGCGGTTGTATGTTTAACACAATAAGTCGGATTGCGGTGTGTGGGCGGTTGGAAAGGACGGAATTCCAAGCTGTCCGCGCAAAAATACTGGAGCTGGTGATAAGCGTGGGAGGTTGAAAAGGACGTGATTCCAAGCCACTCACCCAAATCATTGCGTATTTAAATTAGTCAGTAGATATTTCATTATTGCGTGTGAAAAAGGTGATATTTTATTAAAAACGTATGTTAAAATAAACGAAATAAAGTGCAACCGAAAGTGAGTTACGCCGAGCGTAAACGAACCAACGAAATTATGCATTTAGCATTGTGCGAAAGCTCACAACCATCCCCTGACATGAATTTTCAGATTTGCGACGCTTTTCACGACGGGTTCTATCTGCATGTACCATTATGCTAAATGTTACATGCAACCCTGTCGTGTGTTTATTGATCAGCTGATATCTGGTATGGTGAGTTTGAGGCGGGAGAATATATATATATGTATTTGCTTGTCCTTGAAAAACTAGGTCACTAGGGCAGTAGCACACTAGGCCAGTAGAAAAGTTGACTTTTTCTAATTCCGGGACTTATTCTTTTCAGGACTCGGAAGCTTGATGCATGAATGTTTGTGATGTTTGTTGTTAAAGAGCAACAAGTCCTGCTCCCCTGCCAGAAAACAGTACCCAAAACGGAAGAGGTAAAAAAAAACAAAGCTTCTTTATTACAAAAAAGGTGTGTAATTTTTTCCGTTTTCGTGTGTGATTGGTTGGGTTGGGACTGCACGAGAAGCCCATATGAGTAGAAAACACGTCAGTACCGATTTTAATGTTTTGCGGTTTTCGGTACTGCTTTTGTTTATTTAGTTTTCGGTATCCACCATTTTTTCTCTTATAGCGTTTTCTTTTCTGGCTATAGTGTTACGCTTTTTGTACGCCGCGCAAGGGTTGTTGTTCTATTCTAAAAAACAGGCAACGCCTTTACGGGGCATTTCGTTCTTTTGTGAAAATTGTTGCCTGCTCGCAACGCAAAAAGCGTTACACTTTTACCCTGTATAAAATGGCGGTGTGGCAGTGCAACTCTGTGAATTTCTCAATTCGCTCTTGAGTTCCACATATACTCTGTTAGTATGAGTGCACAAATCACCTACCCAGATTGCGCATTCACCAGTTCAAAATTGCTTCGTTCTGCGCATCTACGTCACAGTTGACTGTTTGAGCGAATGAAAGAAAGAGCGAAAAAAACAAGAGCTAAAGGAAAATGACGTAAGAATTGCCCATAAAAAGAGATGATCTAATGTTTACATGCGCAATGCTCAATCTTCTTGTGTGATTTGTGATATGAGTGAATAGGGTGAGATGAAATGTTCTTTGTATGCACTATAAATGTTGACAATTTTCTGGGGTAGGAGTAACACTATTAAGGCGTTACCATTTACTTAGGCAACAATTTATTTCAGAAAAGAAAACGCTATTAGTATGACAGCGCTAATGAGACTGCCGTTCTTATGCCGTGAGTTGCCATCTCGTGGAAACTTGTGTTTATGGGTTTGTACATACATACACGTATGTGATGTAAACTTATAAAGAATTCAGGACCCCCTGGTTCCTCTTGTTATAGACGTGTAACTGGAACTGGAGGGAGCCGTTAATGGAAAGTTATGGTGAATACGTGCTCACCAACACATTATCATTGTGTGAGCAACATTCAATGTACAACGACGTAAGTATGACACTTGTCACGGCTCTTAAAATTTTTCGCTACTCCTGTGGTTTCCCTTTTTTTCTTTTCAGTTTGTTTTGCTTCAAAAAAAATAATAATAATGGAGCCCATGCAGTATATTCTCATTACGTTGTAGTATGAGGAGGAGGAACCCATCCAGGTGGTGGCGGATATACATTATTCGGAGCGGCGTAAGGGCTCTTTTGTCTGCCATGCGCCGGATGAACTTGTACAACAGGCGGTGGTGGAGGGGTTACGGCGCATCACTCCCTGTGTGCCCCGAGCCCTGCGGACGCCCATCGAGGTTCTCTTGCGCGGAAGAGTCACGAGGTGGTACGCTACCTTCTTCCGAGGCTATGAAGGAGTAAGGAGGAGGAGGGTCCGACGGCCGCAGCACGATTCAACGGTTCATAGGCGGTTTCGCTGCCTTGCGTGTCAGCGGACACTGAGTTTGTTGCCCACTTAAATGGGCATATGAGATTTTACCTATACCGGTGCTGGAATTATCCAAAGTGGTATGCGTCTTCTGCTGCAATGCCCTGCACCGAAAACGTATGCACAAAAAAAACGGAGATGAATAATATTTAAGTTTATTTATGTTTTAATTTTTTTTTTCTTTTAAGACTTGAATTCGATTTTTCTGTTCCTTTATTTTGAAGAATAATGTTTATTGATCTCTTCTTTCCCTCAACATAACCTAGAACTGCTTTGTTGGGAATTGGAGGGGGTTGGCTCTTGAGCATCGTAGTCGACCTTTGTAAAAATGCCTGGACCCTGACAGGGACGTAGGGAAATGGACCATTTGATGCTCGAGTTAGCTACCAATGGTAACTCTTCCATTTTTCAGTCCATTTTATGGAATGATTGCTGTGGTGAACTTGTCAAACCGTTACGTGACGCGCCGGCAGTTGTCACACTGCCCGTTAATGCATTTATTAATGGATTTTCTCTTTCTTTTCTTTGCAGGTTAATGATGTGATATTTTATGGAAGACACATTTGCAGCCATAAATTACTACCAACAGCACTTTATATGTCTCATTAAAGGGATCCAAATGGAAATGTATTGAATGCAAACGTATTTTATGTGGTGATGTTTCATACGCAGGTCATATGAATATGCATCGTCCATTTAAGCCCATACAATATGATCTTTATACATGTTCATCTCGTTGTAGGATTATGCTGAATATTACAGATCACTCCATGACTTGTGTCAAGATAGGACTTCCCTTTTAAGAAAAAAAAGGAGAAACCAAAAATAACAACAATTAACTATTCGCTACTAAATGAAAAATTACGTCAAGAGGATTGGGTTGATGTTTATTCAGAGACTGATATATCCAAGGCGTACTCTACATTTTTAAATTTGCTTCACAATTATATCCAGCTAACTTTACCCACGTTCCACGAAAAAATAAAATTATACTTAAACCTTGGATAAGTTTTGGGGAGTGCCACGAAATCTCAAAAAAAAAAAATACCCAAACACAAAATCCCCAAACACAAAATCACAGTGCTATGATAAACATCATGACCGTGTAAAAACTAATAATATCTGTTTCCTCTTTCATTCATATTTATGAATGTATAACTATATATTCACGTTTTGGTAATACATATTTTTACTTATCCATATATAGGACTGCTAGTCGCTCTAATTCGAATAAGCTAACAGAAGCGTGTACTACGCAGAAGGACATCACCGTGGCGGTAGCCACGGTTATACCACACCCGGACTTGGCATGGCGTAGCCCAGGTTTATTTTTTATAAGCGCGGCCGAAGGCCGCCTATGCAGAAAGTTGGTATGAATTACTAGCCTTTTTTGGTCGCGGCGATTTTAAACCTAATTTGAATTTATTTCACACATAAAATGGGGATTTTGTGTTGGGGATTATGATATTGGGGATTTTGATTTTGGGGATTTTGATTTTGGGGATTTTGATTTGGGGATTTTGTTTTGGGGATTTTGATTTTGGGGATAACGTGGTAGACCCGTCAGGTAGGGAAGGAACTAGTTCAGGCAATAGTTTTTTGTTTGAACCTTTCTCTGGCTCTGAGATCCTAACAATAATAAAACAATTTAACAACTCCGGTTCTTGTGGTCATGATGCTATTTCCAACCGATTGCTTAAAAATAAAGCCCTTAACCTACTAGACATTCTGAAACATCAATGCTAGGGTTTACACTCAGGGACTTTTCCAGGAGACTTGAAATGCGCGATTATTATTCCTCTATTCAAAAAGGGTAGCAGGGAAGATAAAAACAACTATAGGCCAATTTCATTAGTACCTTCCATTTCTAAGGTTTTCGAGAAAGCCCTTAAAAGCCGTATTTTACTTTTTCTTGAAAGCAAGAGCTTTTGCAGCCCAAGGCTGTTCGGATTTAGAGCCAAACGGTCAACCGAAGATGCTCTATTAGATTTTTTTATATTTATTCACCAAGATTTGGACAGTAAAAAAAATTGCGCGAGTCTTTTGGTTGACATTACAAAAGCTTTTGATACTGGGGATCATGTAACTCTACTTGATAAATTATATGATACTGGCTTTCGAGGATTTATACATGAGTGGTTAAAATCGTATCTTACTGGAAGAGTACAACGCGTCAAAGTTTGCGGAGCCCTCAGTAGCTCTATACCAATTAAAGTTGGCGCTCCACAAGGTTCTGTCATCTGTCCTATTTTATTTCTGGTTTACGTAAATTCAAATTTCGTCATGCCATTCTTAGGGGAGGTCACTGCATTTGCAGATGATACACATTTGCAAATACGTTCGACTTGATAAGTAGCATAAATCAGATGTACATATTTCAAGAAAGTGGTTCGCTAAACACAAGCTCATTGTTAGCAATAAAACCAAACTAATGTTTTTTAGCTTGAATGCAAAAATAAGACCAGCCGTGGACATTGTTTTCCGCTCCTCGAGTTGTGAGCGTTTCGCTCTATACGATAATTCGTGCCACATGGCTCAGTATGGTATTTTTAATCCTTCAACAAAATTCAGTCTATTCTAGTTTTATAAAATTTGTTATTCGTAAAATATCTAATGTAAATCGACTGCATCCCTCAAGAGAGCTTTTTAGAGGTCTAGAGATTCTTCAATAAGAGACCTTTATTATTTTAAAGTTTTAAAAATCTTTTTCATTAGGTGTGGTTATCTGCATAGTATGAGGTCGGAAACTTATAACCTTAGGATAAACTCTGACCCTACAGTTATTGTACCTCCTTCCAGAAACACACATTCAACAAAGTTTTATACAACTGTATCCAGGAAACTCTTCAACATAATACCCTCCGAAATTCGTGCCATGAGGATTATTCTACAATCTACAAAATGTGTGAAATCCTTTCTTCTGAGTTTCTCACATAATGAAATCGAAGTTTTGCTACGACCTATTCAATAAGCAGCTTAATAACAGAGACCAAAAGAAAATAATAGTAGTAACTTTCTTTACTTTATTTTATATACCTATACCATTATTTCTTCTTTCACTTACTTTTAGCTTTTCCAATAGTGGCATCTTGTAATTAGGCTAAAAATCATATGTAGGTTTTAAAAAATTATAACTTAATTTCAATATTTAGCAGTCACCCCACTGCACTAATGTTTCAATATTTTTGATAGATATGACATTTGTCGCTATGTTAAACTTAACATAAACAAGTAAGGAAGGCTAAGTTCGGGTGTAACCGAACATTACATACTCAGTTGAGAGCTATGGGGACAAAATAAGGAAAATCACCATGTAGGAAAATGAACCTAGGGTAACCCTGGAATGTGGTTGTATGACACGTGTATCAAATGGAAGGTATTAAAGAGTATTTTAAGAGAGAGTAGGCCATAGTTCTATGGATGGACGCCATTTAGGGATAACGCCATAAAGGTGGACCAGGGCTGACTCTAGAATTTGTTTGTACGATATGGGTATCAAATGTAAGGTGTTACTGAGCATTTTAAGAGGGAGTGGGCCTTAGGTCTATCGGTGGACGCCTTTTCGAGATATCGCCATTGAGGTGGACCAGGGGTGACTCTAGAATGTGTTTGTACGATATGGGTATCAAATGAAAGGTGGTAATGAGTATTTTAAAAGGGAATGGGCTTTAGTTCTATAGGTGAACGCCTTTTCGAGAAATCGCCATAAAGGTGGACCAGGGGTGACTCTAGAATATGTTTGTACGATATGGGTATCAAATGAAAGCTGTTAATAAGTATTTTGAAAAGGAGTGATCCTTAGTTCCATAGGTGGACGCCGTTTCGAGATATCGCCATAAAGGTGGACCAGGGGTGTCTCTAGAATGTGTTTGTACGATATGGGAATCAAATAAAAGGCGTTACTGAACATTTTAAGAGGGAGTGGGCATTAGGTCTATAGGTGGACGCCTTTTCGGGATATCGCCATTAGGGTGGGCCAGGGGTGACTCTAGAATGTTTGTACGATATGGGTATCAAACGAAAAGTGTTACTGAGCATTTTAAGAGGGAGTGGGCATTAGGTCTATAGGTGGACGCCTTTTCGAAATGTCGCCATTAGGGTGGGCCAGGGGTGACTCTAGAATGTGTTTGTATGATATTGATACCCATAAAAGATGGTAATGAGTATTTTAAAAGGGAGTAATCCTTAGTTCTATAGGTGGACGCCTTTTCGAGATATCGCCATAAAGCTGGACCAAGGGTGACTCTAGAATGTTTGTACGATATGGGTATCAAACGAAAGGTGTTACTGAGCATTTTAAGAGGGAGTGGGCATGAGGTCTATAGGTGGACGCCTTTTCGAGATATCGTCATTAGGGTGGGCCAGGGGTGACTCTAGAATGTGTTTGTACGATATGGGTATCAAACGAAAGGTGTTACTGAGCATTTTAAGAGGGAGTGGGCATTAGGTCTATAGGTGGACGCCTTTTCGAGATATCGCCATTAGGGTGGGCCAGGGGTGACTCTAGAATGTTTGTACGATATGGGTATCAAACGAAAGGTGTTACTGAGCATTTTAAGAGGGAGTGGGCATTAGGTCTATAGGTGGACGCCTTTTCGAGATATCGCCATTAGGGTGGGCCAGGGGTGACTCTAGAATGTGTTTGTACGATATGGGTATCAAATGAAAGGTGGTAATGATAATTTTAATAGGGAGTAATCCTTAGTTCTATAGGTGGACGCCTTTTCGAGATATCGCCATAAAGGTGGAGCAAGGGTGACTCTAGAATGTTTGTACGATATGGGTATCAAACGAAAGGTGTTACTGAGCATTTTAAGAGGGAGTGGGCATTAGGTCTATAGGTGGACGCCTTTTCGAGATATCGCCAATAGGGTGGGCCAGGGGTGACTCTAGAATGTTTGTACGATATGGGTATCAAACGAAAGGTGTCACTGAGCATTTTAAGAGGGAGTGGACATTAGGTCTATAGGTGGACGCCTTTTCGAGATATCGCCATTAGGGTGGGCCAGGGGTGACTCTAGAATGTTTGTACGATATGGGTATCAAACGAAAGGTGTTACTGAGCATTTTAAAAGGGAGTGGGCATTAGGTCTATAGGTGGACGCCTTTTCGAGATATCGACATTAGGGTGGGCCAGGGGTAACTCTAGAATGTGTTTGTACGATATGGATATCAAATTAAAGGTATTAATGAGGATTTTAAAAGCGAGTGGCCCTTAGATGTATATGTGAGGGCGTTCTCGCGATATCGACCAAAATGTGGACCAGGTGATCCAGAAAATCATCTGTCGGGTACTGCTAATTTATTTATATATGCAATACCACTAACAGTATTCATTCCAAGATTCAAAGGGCTGTTGATTTCGCCTTGTAGAACTTTTTCATTTTCTTCTACTTAATATGGTAGTTGTCACACCCATTTTACAAAGTTTTTTCCAAAGTTATATTTTGTGTCAATAAACCAATCCAGTTACCATATTTCATCCCTTTTTTCGTATTTGGTATAGAATTATGACATTTTTTCATTTTTCGTAATTTTCGATATCGATAAAGTGGGCGTGGTTATGGTCGGATTTCGGCCATTTTTTATACCAAGATAAAGTGAGTTCAGATAAGTACGTGGGCTAAGTTTTGTAAAGATATATCGGTTTTTGCTCAAGTTATTGTGTTAACGGCCGAGCGGAAGGACAGACGGTGGACTGTGTATAAAAACTGGGCGTGGCTTCCACCGATTTCACTGAGAACAGTTACCGTCATAGAATCTATGCCTTTACCAAATTTGAGAAGGATTGGTAAATTTTTGTTCGACTTATGGCATTAAAAGTATTCTAGACAAACTAAATGAAAATGGGCGGAGCCACTTATATACAGTAAATATATTAAATTTTTTGTTAAAATTTGAATTTTAAAAAAATTTTTTTTAAAAAGTGGGCGTGTTCTTTATCCAATTTTGCTAATTTTTATTTAGCACATATATAGTAATAGTAGTAACGTTCCTGCCAAATTTCATCATGATATCTTTAACGACTGTCAAATTACAGCTTGCAAAACTTTGAAATTACCTTCTTGTAGAAGTGGGCGGTGCCACGCCCATTGTCCAAAATCTTACTAATTTTCTATTCTGCGTCATAACGCCAACCCATCTACCAAGTTTTATCGCTTTAACCGCCTTTGGCAATGAATTATCGCATTTTTTCGGTTTTTCGAAATTTTCGATATCGAAAAAGTGGGCGTGGTTATAGTCCGATATCGTTCATTTTAAATAGCGACCTGAGATGAGTGCCGAGGAATCTACATACCAAATTTCATCAAGATACCTCAAAATTTACTCAAGTTATCGTGTTAACGGACAGACGGACGGACGGACGTACATGGCTCAATAAAATTTTTTTTCGATACTGATGATTTTGATATATGGAAGTCTATATCTATCTCGATTCCTTTATACCTGTGCAACCAACCGTTATCCAATCAAAGTTAATATACTCTGTGAGCTCTGCTCAACTGAGTATAAAAATGTCTTACCTTTTTCTTATATCTACACGATCTCATACACATATTATGCATTCGTTAGTTTATACTTCATAATGTTAAACTTTTTTATTTTTATTTTGCTATTGTAACTTTGCTACATATGTAAATAGATAGGTATAAGAAAAATGCTCAATAAAAATGAAATGAATGAATCCCGTCGCCATCATTTCGTGACTATTTTGGTATCATTTTGGGACCCTTCCGGGATCATTTTAGTTCTCTTCGAAACCGGTAGTTCAGCACACATGCCTTTTTAAATTATGAGCTTTTATGGTCATGCATTTCCTGCAAATTATTCGTAATTAAAATTCGGTATGCTTTATCTTTAATATCTAACCCAGCTTTTTCGTTCTATATTTTGAGTTTTTTAAATGAATCCTGTAACGAACTGTTATAACTATAATTACACCTTTTGTAATATTTTAACCAACTAAATACTAAATACCCTTCAAATATATCTCGTCCCAACATAAACTTGAATATCGCACACGTGTATTTTAATAGTGATTCGTTCACCCGTAGAACGTTAAAAATTTAATAAAAAAATTGGAAAAAATTTAAACAACTTTTCATCGGCCAACATTTTGGCAAGTGGTATTTTTGGCGAACCAATAGCCGTGTGTCATTGTTGTAGCGTGAAAAATACTTGTTATTTTTTAACGATAACTTACCGCCAAATGGCAAAATAAAAGTAAAAAAAAAGCCGTATTTTTGTTATTAATATAATATAAGATGAACTATAAAAACAGTATTATTTATGTACCTCCCTTGCTCCAAATTTTTTTTTTTTGTTAGTTTACTGTACTTTTTTTATAAGTCTGTTTAAGTTTGATTTGAAATTGATATGAAAACTTACATTAAAAAATATACATATATGTACTTTTAACTCTTCTTTCAATGGGTTTTGGATTTTCTTGAAGAAATCTTGCTCTTTCTAGCCCTCTTTTTCTAGATTCTAGCCCCAAAGAAATTTTTTTCTGGCAACACTGTTTCGCTGTTAGCTATTATATCAACGTTATCATCTGATCTAATTACAGAGACTTGCTCGTATTGCTTTATATAATTGTTTTGTTATCGATATTAGAGAAAAATTGCAAAGTTTACAAACAGCTTCTCTGGAGCTGAGTATTGAACTGGATTCTCCAACATTCATACCAGTGTAAAGGCAGATAGATGCCTTTAACCACTCAGTCATATGAATGCCCCGCTGCTCGCTTTGCAATTGGTCTATAAGTATTGCTTTTGTTGTTGTTCGTTTTGATTCACCGTTTGGGTACATATAATTCTATATGCTGTTTAATCCTAATGGTGAGGAATTTTTAGGCGCGCTTAAAATCTTAGTAACAATGGATTTTTTTAATTTTTTGCTTTTATTAGCAGAACTTCCGCTGTTAACTCTTGTATCAATATTATCATCTGTACTTAATTAGCGAGATTAGCTCATATTGCTTTATAAAATGGTTTTGTTATAGATATTAGAGAAAATTGCAAAGTTTACAAACGCCGATGGTTACTAGGACTTGTTTCTGAATTTCATTTCTTCATCAGCTAGCAATATGAGCAAGTCTCGCTAACTAAATACAGATGATAGCATTCATATAATAGCTAATAGCGGAAGCACTGCTAATAAAAAAACAATGCTGTAAAAATCCATTGTTACTAAGTTTTTAAGCGCCTAAAAGATTCCACGCCATTAGGATTAAACAGCATATAGATTAGCATGTACTTAAATGGTGAATAAAATTAAGTTCTGTAACTCGTTGTGAACGGACGTGTTTTTGCCGTGCTCCGAGTTTTTCTTAAATTCAACTTGAGCTTTATTTTTAATTTTTACTCCATGGCGCATAACAATTAAAATTGTGTTACGTGACATTGACTCTGTTAGCCTTTCCTGTGCTTTTATAATTTACCAATTGGTTTATTATGCCGTCTTTTTGTGGCCATAGGGTCGAGCGCACCCAAATTTCAGTGCAATGTGATAAATACCGAGAAATTTATCACTTATATTGTGTTGTTGGTAACGTGCCTGCTGACCCAAATTATCTAAATAATGCTGACAATATATACATCTGTGGTTTGTGTGCTCCCGCTCAACTAGACGAGTCTTTGACTTCGCATAACTCGTCGTTACAACAACAGCAAGCCGTACAAGTGCAAGTGCCAATGCCGCATATAAGCGATGATAATTTTTCCGAGTTGAAAATAGTTAACTCTCAACTTCTTGCTGCTGTGACTGCTTTGCATAATGATAATGAGAGCTTACGTCAAAAAACAGATTCTCTTCAAGCTGAAGTTCGTGATTTGCACTGTAAGCTTAACGAGAATAATTCAACTTTATCTCATTTGCTCACTCAATTTGAAAATGTATACAACAATAACACTGCTAAATCCACGCAGTCAGCTTCTACTTGCGCCCCAACAGTTGCTACGGGCTCTGTCGATGTAGTTGCTAATGCTGCTGAGACAACGGCTGATACTGCTGCTAATCCGCCGCAGCCTAATGATGCTGCTGCTGCTGCTACCATTTCAACTGCGGCGAAAATTCCAGTCGCCGCTACTTCGCAATCTTCGTCGCCTACTTCGGGTATTGTTGTCAAGCCTCCTGTAGTTGTTGTCAACCAAAACGAATGGAGAACAGTCCAAAATAAAAAGAAATACAAACGAAGTAATAAAAATAAAATTCTTAACAACAAAGAATGCGCTCCTAACAATACTAATGTTGAATCAGGTACTAGTTCAATACCTGATAGTGCTGAGAGCAACAACAATGCTCACATTACAAATGATAACATTAGACATACCACCACTGGTAATGCTGTGCTTTCTCCACAACAAATCAATAATGAAAGGGAATTTGAAGACAATGCTGCGTGGGCAAAGGTAAACAACAGAAGGCGAAATAACAACGTAGTTGTTGTTGGTTCAATTCAAGCATAGAATTGTGCATTGCTGATCGTATGATGTGGGCGCATTTGATCCCAAAGTCACTGCTGATGACATTAAGAATTATGTGTGTAAGCATGTAAATATTGATAAAAAGGCTCTCTCTTGCTATGCATTAGTTAAAAAAGATGACCCAGCAGAAAATCGTACCCACGTTAATTTCAGTTTGGGTGTTCTATCTGCCGAGTTTAATAGTATTCTTGATGCGAAAATTTGGCCTATAAATGTAAGAGTGAAACCTTTTAAGTTTTTTCGCACACGGGGAGGTCGCAAACGAAAAGATCGAACCCAACAACAAAATGTGTAGAAGCCAGTACAACAGCAAGATGCGCTGAACCCGGCGAGGCTAATAATAATAATATATATGACTTTAAGGTACATTTCCAGAATGTCTCTGGCATTAGAACTAAATGGGAGGCAGTACGGCTCTTTAGTTCTCGTTTGGATTTTGATGTCATTGTGTTTGTTGAAACCTGGCTTACTTTTAATTTCTTTGATAGTGAGTACTTTGACTCCAATTTGTATAACGTTTACCGCAAAGATAGAGACTCCCTAAAAACCGGCTGTGATAGAGGTGGGGGCGTTCTCATTGCTGTTCAAAGAAAATTTCAATCTCACTTGGTTGCGCTTGATAATTGGGATTCGCTTATGGACCAGCTATGTGTCAGCATTAAGCGAGCTTCTTCGCCAAGCTCGCTGTTTGTTATTGCTTCATACATTCCACCCAATAGCGCGGATTACATTTATAGTGCACATACATAATGTGACCTCTTTAATTCTAAGTAAGGTAGCTGATAATCATGTTTGTGTATTAGGTGACTTTAACTTATGTAATGTAGGCTGGTCTCCTATATCGAACTCTGGCCTTATGCCCATAAATATTAGTAAGTCGCATGAGTATTATCTTGTAGACAATATTTTGAGCGTTAACTTAATGCAAATTAACAAATATGTAAACAAGCTTGGCAGAATTCTTGATCTTGTTTTCGTCAGTGACAATATAAACACCTCAATCGAAGAATGTCATTTTCCTTTGTCGCCATCTAACTTGCATTATGTTCCTCTGACTATTACTTTTAAGTTTTATAAGTTTGCATCAAATGCCTCTGTGGAAAACGTACGTTTTAATTTTAAAGCCGGTAATTTTTCTGAATTAAACTTATGCTTATCTGAGCTTAATTGGCAGGAATTATTTTCTACATCTGATGTCTCAGCTAGTTTTTGTATCTTTAAAGACATATTATCTGAAGTGTGTCTGAAATGGGTTCCCATTGTCCGGAAAAAACATATAAATTTCCATGGTACAATCGTCGCCTGAAGAAGTTGAAGAATCTGAGGAACAAATTCTTTAAAAGGTACAAGGCTACTGGTAACTTTATATTTTTTGAATCATATCAGAAATACATGATGGAATTTAACTGTTTGGATAAATTTCTTTATAGGAATTATATACTTAATGTTGAGTCAGGTATAAAAGCCTGTCCCAAATCAATTTGGAGTTTCATCAAATCAAAAAAATCTATCTCTAGTATTCCATCTGCTATATTCTTGGAGAACGAATCTGCTAGTAACTTAACTGATGCAGCAAATTTGTTCGCGAAGTTTTTTAGCTCTAACTTTATATTGGATGATAGTAACCCCGAATTTGTGGATGGTTCACGAGACAATCTTTCTTCCGTAAATTTTGGATCTCTCAGACTTTCATCTGAGGATGTATTAAACGGAATAATGGGTCTTAAGCCTTCAGAAAAAACTGATATTGATGGTATTTCGGTTTTTTGCTCAAAAATGCGCCAGCGTTAATTTTACCAATTACAATTATTTTTAATATGTCTCTGGCGTCAGGCTATTTTGTGGAAGATTGGAAAATTACATGCATTACTCCTACTTTCAAAAGTGGAAATAAGAATAATGTTTGTAGTTATCGTCCGATTTCAAAGCTGTCCACAATCTCGAAGCTTTTTGAGGTTATTGTAAAGGAGAAAATATATTTTGCAACAAAAAGTCTAATAACACCAATTCAGCATGGCTTTATTCCAAATCGGTCTACAATTACTAATTTGACTGAATTTAGTGAATACTGCCTCGAGTCTTTTCAACTTGGTCTTCAAGTTGATTGCGTATACACTGACTTTTCCAAGGCTTTCGATAAAGTATCATACGTGGTGCAAATTAGTAAGCTTGAACACCTGGGATTTCATTCTGTTTTTTTAAAGTGGATAAAATCTTATCTATCTAATAGGCAATGTTTGGTCACTGTTGATAACACCAACTCACAACCTTTTATAGCGTGTTCAGGCGTTCCTCAAGGAAGCATTTTAGGCCCAGTGCTCTTTGTGTTATTCATAAATGACATAAGCAGTTGCTTCTCTTTCGCTAAATACCTATTATATGCTGACGATCTAAAAATATATTCTAATATTCAAAACCGTGACGACATTAATAAGTTTCAGGCAGATATTGATAAACTGCAGGTCTGGTGTTTAAACTCTCACCTCTCCTTAAACATAAAAAAGTGCTTCAAAATAACGTACGCGAAGATAAAAAACGTTTTCCCTTCAACGTATATGATTGATGACTCTTTTTTAGATTCTTTAGAAAAAACTAAGGATCTTGGTATCAGTTTTATCTCGAACTTTTCTTTTAATAGCCACATAAGCTTTATTATCCCTAAAGCGTACTCACTTTTGGGCTTTATTAGGCGTAATTGTGCGAAATTTTCGGATCCTTATACTCTTAAATTACTTTTTACAGCCTTTGTTCGGTCAAATTTGGAATATGGTGCTATAATATGGAGACCATACCATATTTCCACAATAAATAGAATTGAAAGGGTCCAAAAAATATTTCTTAGGTTCGCGCTACGCTTATTAAACTTCTCTGAGCCGATGCCTACATATAGTTCGCGGTTACTTCTAATAAATTTGAAAACGCTGGAGACAAGGCGAGTTGTTCTTTCATTATCTTTCTTTTTCAATATTATCAGTGGAGACATAGATTGTGCATCCTTTCTCGCTCGGATTAATTCTAACATCCCGCGGAGGTCTCTGCGTATTGTTGTTCCTTCTATGAGCAAATTCTTAGAACTGATTACGCTCGAAATGCTCCCATCGCTCGAGCTATCAATGAACTTAACAGGATCTCTAACTCTGTCTCGTTTGACTTCTCAATATCTAAGTGTGAACTTATTAACATATTGAATACAGTTTTGTAATATATTGTTAAGTTTTCACGTTTGTTTGATACGCATAGCTTTTAGTCTGTAAGAAACCTGTATTTCATAGACTTGAATAAATAAATATAAATAAAAAATAATAAAAAAGGAATAGCAACAAAGGAATAGCAACAAAGGCAATACTTAGAGACCAATTGCAAAGTGAGCAGCGGGGCTATATAAATGCTGTGAAAACTTGAGATGGCGATCTCCAGACTTAGTTTCTCTCGAGGGGTGGTTAGGAATAAAAAGGCAGTGATTAATATTAAAATTTACAATAGTGTTTTATTTCAAGGGAATGTGCAATATAAAAATAGAAAGTAGAGTTTAAAGGAGCAAGCGTGCAAGTGCTACAATGTTACCTTTAATATATATTCAGGGACTCTGCGTTCTGGCGGGGATATTTTAATGGTGGTTAAAAACTTGTTGATCCAACTTACGAGCGTGCGTATACTGCTGCGGCTTTAATCCAAGTGGCCGAGTATCATTCCACGCGTTCCGTTTACCCCCCAAAGCTAACAGGCCTTTGGTGGGGTAACTTAACGAAACGTCACTTTTTCTTTGAGTATAAGTTCTAACGGCCGTAACCACTAACCGGTTTTGTATTAAATTGCATTAGGGTGGCCGGCCCTTAATTTTCCTATTAATAATTGTATCTGCGACATTTTAGGCTCGGGATACTCCAGAGAGCACGAATCCAAAGATTGTGCTTTGCGCCAAGAGCGGGCCGAATGACGCTGGCAGCTCTTGGTTGAGCATGATGTCGGCATACACGTCTGCCCCGAGAACTAAGCGTACGGGCGACGCGAGGTAGAATTTGGGATCGGCGAGACAGATATGAGTACATATAGCCGCGATGGCTGGATCCAGGAGCCACTCGGTGGAAATGTGGTGTGACGAAGGCATGGGTCGCAATGCGTTTGTTGTCGCCGTGCTTCCCCCGCAGACACACCACACAGCCTGTCTGGCTACCCACTCGAATTTCGTCCAGCCGCAGCTCCCGGACCAAATCGGCTGATATGACAGTGGATGGCGAACAGACGTCGATCAATGCTCGCACCAGGTGAAGCCGTCCTCCGGCTTCTATTTTGACGATAGCGGTCGGCGAAATCGAAATCATGGGCTGCAGTACCGATCCAGCGACGGGGTCCAGCCCTGTACGTCCACTGCGGAACGTTAGCGGCGTCCTTAGTTTGCGAGTGGCAATTACTCCTCGAGAATCGGCGGCGGTCGACGTAGCGCGAGGCAGGCTAGCCGTGATGGCTTCGTGAGAGCGATTTGTGTAGTTGTCAGACAGCTGGGGGTATTGTCGGCGGCGACGGTGAGGGGTTCTGGTCGACTGTTGGCGCTAATGTTTTAGCAGGGGTCGGAAGAGCCGTGGTTCCGATCCCCCTGATAGTCGGAAGGGCCGTGGTTCCGATCTCTCCGAGAGTTGGAAGGGCAGTGGTTCCGATCTCTCTTTGGCCATGCTGGCTGGTTGGGAATCAATGTACCTCTCCGTGGTTCCTTGGTCTATCTCCTCCGCCTCAATATCTTAAGCGTAGAGTGACAATGTCCCTTCGAAAAAATCGACGAAAGTTGGCTATCGTTTCGTTTTAAACTGCTTCTTCTATTTTGGAACGTTCAGGAGCCAGCAGCTAGCCCCAGGTGAGTAATATAAACCAACCATTTTCAACATTTTCCATTTTTACTAAGTTGCGATTTTTCATTGTAATTCATATTTGCAATTAATAGTTTTCATAAATGTGAATTTACCAAGTGCATAGCGAATTGTCGATTTAATTAATTTTGATCTTTAATCAATATAACTTTTCTGAAGCTTAATCGCGCTCATCCGTGCGCATTTGGATTAATAAAATTATAATTGTACGCTTTGAGTTGCGTTTATATTGTGAAATAATTAGCTTTCCTGACGAACAGGAAGTTTGTGAGTGTTTCACTTTTATAAACAAATATTGTAGCTTGTCGCTAATTCCTTTCTTTATATTTTATAAATAAATTGAAATTACTCGGTATTAACTCTTCCTTTTTATTTTTTTTATTTGCGTGCGATCGCGCTCCACGACACGGGTGCCACATTCCCCCGCAACAACGACATTTGTTCAAATGTGGATATTATTAGCATAATTGCAGTCAATTGCGCTTTAGAATCTGAGATTTCATCCTCATATTGCGAAAAGGCTTGCGTCATAGATTCATAAGCAACAGTCTCGTGATTTGTATAGCCCATCTCGCCTATAACTAAAGCACCTTGCAAGTACAAACGCAACACCAAATCAGCTAGATCTGCTTTTGCTATTTTCGCGATTTTACTGTGACAATATTGTAATATCTTTTGACATTTCTTGTCCCAGTTATCATCTTCATTAAAAATAGCTTTATATTTGTAGGCCAACTGATAGGCAGAGAATATGAGTGGCGGTAAAACATGTTTGACACGTTGTGAACCACCGGTGCCTAGATGTTTTCGTGCGGATTATAGAATTTTGTATTGCATGTCGGGTTCATCGGATTTCATATAGTGTATGAAACGCGCAACAATGCCTTGTTCTTCGACAGTATTACCATTGGCGGTGGGGTTGTTTGTTTACCATTTGGTCCCACTGGCAATTCTTAATTTTTGATTAGTGGCGTGATTATAGTTAATACATGTTCAGCTTGCTCCGGGCTGTCTGAATGCAGATGGTATAAAAGTTTCGAATTGAAGCACATTCATTACCAAATATGATGCTATTGATTTTCGTGAAATGTAATCGAATTTGTCCAGCAGTGGTGTGAAGTTCTTTAATTATATGACAGGTAGAGCGTTGTTGTAGAAATCGATGCAAATACGTAAGATACGTGATAATTCTTTATTCACGGACAGAAAATGTGATATATTATTCATGTTAAGGCGCTCTAAAATTTGTGTCGTAGTGCAGAGCTTTTTGTCTACATAGTCAACCTGATCTGGATAAACTTTTTGGGCGAGGCTTAGTAACGCAATCTGCAGGGATATTGTATCTTCTAGAGACATATCAGTACGGGTCTGCACAATTGTTGCTACTTGTATGCTGAACACTTCAAATAATTCCACCTCAGGTGGTATAATGGATTCAATATCGGTACCGCTTGTCTTGCCACTCCTCTGGTTGTATGCCGCCAAATGACCAATTAAAGAAATTATTATATTCTTCACATTCACACCAGTCTCTAGCTGTGTACATGATTTCAGGAACGGATCTAATGTTTGCAAATGAAACTCATCGGGAAATACTTGTATAATACATTCCTGCGCAATAGCATCACGTCAACTAACCACCTGTACCAATATACCCGGCAATATCCAGAGCTGGTAGTGTTCTGATGTTTCTGACTCCAACTGTGAAACCCGCTACAAATTTGTGCCAACTAATATTTTGAGTTCTTCACGTTCTTTCTCACGTCGTGACTTCTCACTTGAGTGACCCCGATGCTGCATACGCATCCATAATTTATTCATTTCAGCAAAATTGGTAAGTACAAAATCAATAGCATCCAATACATTGCCTTTATGTTCATTATTTGCTTTGAGTACATCTGGTAATATGTTACGTGTATATTGTAACAAATAGTTACGTAGCAATAGGCCCCGTAATGGATGTTGTACACCGCGGCACATTTCTACTAAATTTTTCAGTATGCTACGTTTTAATGTGGAATCATTTTTAATATATACAATACCAACAGTGATGAGTAAATACAAGCGCGGCACAATTGTGTGCGAATACTGCACAAGTTCATAAAAATCTGTATCTTTATTGCTTTTATCACTCAACTACAATTCCAGGTGGCAAAGTTCATCTCTGAAAGCCATATATAACTCATAGCAGCTGTTGTTGTTGTTGTAGCAATGCTCGCCCCACCTAATAGCCGCGACCGATCACAAATTGTCATCAATATCCTCTAACGGGAGTGCAAGGAAACTTGCCGTTTCAACAGGGGTGGACCATAAGGAAAGGGGTGTTAGAGGCGTTGGTTCCACATTAGAATTAAAGAGATGGTTGGTGTCATGTGGGGACACATTGCAGGGCATACATTTTGTATGTCGGGGTTGATTCTGGATAGGTAAGAGTTTAACCTGTTACAGTATCCAGAACGAAGTTGAGCAAGAGTGACACGCGTTTCCCTGGGGAGTATGCGTTCCTCTTCTGCGAGTTCTGGATATTTTTCTTCAAGTACTGGATTCACCGGGCAATTCCCGACATAAAGGTCCGACGCCTGTCTATGGAGTTCACCAAGGACCTGCTTGTGTTTTTCCGCTTCATACGGCTGGGTTCTCAGGTGCCGTATTTCCTCAAAATGCTTACGGAGATGACTCCTTAGGCCCCTAGGCGGTGCTGGTTCGACAATCAGATGTCTGTTGGGATGTCCAGGTTTCTGGGTATTCAACAGAAACTGTTTGGTCAGCATCTCATTTCTTTCCCTGATGGGTAGTATTCTCGCCTCATTATGCAGATGGTGTTCTGGGGACATAAGAAGACAGCCCGTGGCGATTCTGAGAGCAGTATTTTGGCAGGCCTGTAGTTTCTTCCAGTGGGTGGTTTTTAGGCTTGGCGACCATATGGGTGACGCGTAGCACGTAATCGGCTGGCTAATTGCTTTGTATGTGGTCAAGAGCGTTTCTTTATCTTTTCCCCAGGTACTGCCAGCAAGGGATTTGAGGATTTTATTACGGCTCTGAATTCTTGGAACAATTGCGGTTGCGTGCGCACCAAAATGTAGATCCTGATCAAACGTCACACCCAAGATTTTGGGGTGTAGGACAGTCGGTAGCGTAGTGCCATCGACGTGGATGTTCAATATGGTCGACATTTGGGGCGTCCATGTTGTAAATAAGGTCGCGGAAGATTTAGTCGGTGACAATGCCAGGTTTCGCGAGGCGAAAAAACTGGAGAGATCAGGGAGATAGCCGTTTATTTTATTGCATAGCTCATGGATCTTTGGGCCTGGGCCTGTGGCCATTATTGTGCAGTCACCGGCGTAGGAAACGATTGTGACTCCTTCCGGTGGTGAAGGTAGCTGAGATATGTAGAAATTAAACAAAAGCGGGGATAGGACACCACCCTGTGGCGCCCCTTGTTTAATTCTCCTTTGTTTTGATGTTTCGTTTCTGAATTGCACCGATGCCTGCCGACCACCCAGATAATTTGCGGTCCACCTTTTAAGACATGGGGGAAGGGTAGACCCTTCCAGGTCTTGCAGTAACGAGCCATGGTTGACCGTATCAAAAGCTTTTGATAGGACTAACGCTACGAGTACTGTTCTATGGTGGGGATATTGATTCAAACCGCAATTTATCTGGGTGCTAATGACATTTAGCGCGGAGGTAGTGCTATGGAGTTTTCTGAAGCCATGCTGATGAGGGGCTAGCTGCAAATGTGCTTGGAAATAAGGGAGCAAAATGGCTTCAAGCGTCTTTGCCACTGGCGATAGGAGAGATATCAGACGATATGACTCACCTACGTTAGCTGGTTTCCCAGGCTTTAGTAGCGGGACCACCTTGGCCGTTTTCCATTTCTCGGGTATGACAAAGGTGGAAAGAGACAGGTTGAAGACATGCGCTAAATATTTGAAACCCTCTTTCCCTAGGTTTTTAAGCATCGGCATGGCTATGCCGTCTGGGCCCACTGCTTTGGATGGTTTAGCGCGACCAATGGCGTCCTCAACCTCTCTAGCGGTGATGGTAACTGGTGACGCGCTGAGTTTGTGTTTATGTGCGTGTCTATTGGCTCTCCGTCTATCTTTGTTGACCGTAGGATGCATTATATATTGTCGGCAGAAAGCGCTCGCGCATTTTTTTGCATCCGACAGCACCTTATCGCCAAAGGCGATGGAAACTTTGTCTTTGTGCTTAGTCGGATTCGATAGGGACTTTACGGTGGACCAAAGTTTACCTACACCGGTAGAGAGGTTACAACCTCTTAGGTGCTCTTCCTATTTCGCCCGCTTGTGTTCGTCCACAAGCAATCTGATGCGTTGGTTTATATCCCTTATTTGGGGGTCGCCTGGGTCAAGCTGTCTTATAAGGTCGCGTTCCCTCGCTAAGCTCGTGGCCTCCGCCGGGAAGTGGGGTCGGATTTCGGGAATTCTCCCGGCGGGAATGAAATGTGCCGAGGCGGATTCAATGACCTTACGGAAGGCACGCTCCCCTTGGCGGGCATCAGTCGGGATAGGGAGGGCTGCAAAGCTGCTGTCAGTTGCAGATTTATATTCTTCCCACTTTCCTTTTTTGAAGTTTATGAAAGTGCGTTTTTCGGTGACGATGAAGTCGGCGGTACGCTCGAGCGAAATAAGTATGGGCAGGTGGTCGGATGCCAATGTTACCATCGGCTGCCAGTTGACGCAGTTTACGAGTTCTGCGCTCACGATTGAGATATCTGGCGAGCTATGACAGCTTCCTACCATACGTGTGGGGGCGTCTCCGTTTATTGTGCAGAACGTCGTTTCGTCTATTTGATCCGCCAACATCTCACCCCTACTGTCCGCCCGCAAGTTTGAATGCCATAGGTCGTGATGGGCATTGAAATCGCCTAAAACAATGCGATTGTTGCCAGTGATTAAGGCCTCGATTTTAGGGCGGTATCCACTGGGGCAACAGGTGACAGGAGGGATGTAGATGTTGATGATTTCTAGGTTTGCATCGCCTGACCGGACAGATAGGCCTTGACGTTCTAAGACATTGTCACTGCGGTCGATGCCAGGATCAAATATATGATATTGCACAGAGTGGTGTATAATAAATGCGAGGCCGCCTCCATTTCCGCTCTCGCGGTCTTTCCTGTGGACATTATAACCAGAGCAGGTCTGCAATGCAGATCTTGCTGTAAGTTTTGTCTCTTGAATCGCAACAATGCGGATGTTGTGCCGCTTCATGAAATCGACTATCTCCGTAATCTTCCCAGTTAGTCTATTACAGTTGAACTGCAGAATTCTGAAGTGCATGAGGGGTGACGCCTCCACTCTAGGGGTAAGTGAGGGGTGACTACGCCTAGGTTGTGGAAGGCCAGGACGCAATTGCTGTTGTGGCCTTGGGACTGGGCGGCCTTGGGCAAGCATTGGGGTACCCGGATGATTTGCGTTTGCGACCTGGCAACATGGCGCGAAGAAACCCGTCGAGGGGTTGCCGTCGCGGAGACCAGAACATCTAGGAAAGTGGCACCACCCAAGGCAGGAGCTGCATTGAGCGGATGTCGCAAACCTATATATTCTGTGCTGGCAGACGGTGCAAAAGGAGGCAGGGACTAAGAGTCTGTTTCCCTGACCTGCACGATTGCTGCCAGAAAAGAGGGGGGAGAAGAAGACGGGGGCAGGGGCTGATGCTCAGCATTGCTACCAGCTCTACTACGAAGGTAGTAGTTATGAGTGTTATCAGCTGTTTGAGTTGTTGGCGCCGTGGGGCGCGAGCAGCAGCGGGTACTTGTTGTGGCTTGCTGAGCAGCAAAGCTGCTGGAAGGTAGTGGGGATACACTTAGGCGTAGACTACGGGACGCCCTTGGGCGTGAGCAGCAAGGAGCCACAAAAGATTTATAAAAGTTACGTGGAAGTCGGGTTTTGGGATCAAGCCCAGAACAACCTGTCCGATGCAACCATCCCTTGCACGAGACACACTGAACAGAGTATGACCGTCCTAAAAAGATTCTTTTCTGGCAAATGCAGCAAAACCATTTCTCAGGACCGGGGTCAGGAGACGGACCCGGATTGGGTTCGATACCTTCCCGGAGTAAGAGAATATGTAGCAGTCCTGCTGCAAGGAGCTGCTGGGAGGATGACAATTTGTGGGAGGGACGAAACAAATTAAATGGGGTCACACTGAAATGACAGTCCTTGGTCGGGAAAAATCCCGAGTCGCTCCGGTACAGAGAACCGACTGCCTTGGATAGCAGCTCTTCGGTGATAGCAAGGAAGTACGCAATTCGCTCAACATAGTACTGGCACATTTTTGTGCATCCAATATGCGATCCTTATCAAGAAAATGGTTCATTTGGAATGCTTGTTTACGCGCTGTGCCAATAGCAGCGAGTAGCTTCTCCTGATCATCCACACCATTCGGCATGGTCATGCGGCGCTCAGCACCGTCGCTGTTGCCTCCAATTTGTTATTATAGTACACGATTAAACGTAAAGAATTTTTGTTGAAAAGTAGATCTAACAGCGTTAAGCAGACGCTATCACTGTGGTACAAATACTGTCCATGCGTTCTTAGAATTCTGGCTCGTTATCCTAACATCTATTGCATTTCCCTTTGCTAGTTAGCCGATATTGATGCACGATCTTATCAAAACTCGCTGGTTCATTAACGTGACCCGTTGTTGTTTTGCAAAATGGTTCCTTTCCTAATTCAGAGAAAGGGTCTGCGAAGTACTCACTTCAGCTGAAAAAGGGTTTTCTTAATTGCCAAACAATACACATGTTTGTACATGTTCATATGATACTTGTTTGAATGGCTAATTGCTGGATTTGTAGTAAAACTGTTTGATGTATTGTGCGAAAATACTCGATTGAAATTCCACTAGATTGCCTATGTTCACGGTGTGGAAACATTGTTTTGGGATTTCGTGAAGTCGAATACTATCGGCAAAGGTTTTAATTGGATGCAGCAGATCCGTTTGCCTCATCGCGATGGTAGGGCAATATGATGAGTTTTACCAAGGGTCGGATCATCTGGCCTTTCCTCGTCATGATATCGACCACTCTGACGCGATCGTCAGGTCCTGGGCGAAATTTGACCACCCGTCCGAGTCTCCATTCGTTTGGAGACAAATTGTCATCTTTGATTAGGACCAGGTCCCCGATTTTTAGGTTCGTTTTGGGAAATCTCCATTTATTTCTTTTCTGCAGTTCAGAGAGGTATTCCGATTTCCACCTCTTGCAGAAGGAGTGATGTAGGGAATTTAACTTTTGCCATCGATTTATGATTCAGGCAGAGTTTTCGCTGGCGTCAGGTTCTGGTGGAGATAAGAGATGTCCTCCTACCAGAAAGTGGCCTGGGGTTAGTGGCTCCAAGTCTGATGCATTGTTTGACGCAGGGCTCTATGGTCGGAAGTTGAGGCAGGCTTCGATCCTGCATAGCAAAGTCGCAAACTCCTCAAAGTTGAATTTGAAACTTGAGGAGATTTTATGAAGTGGCTTTTAAAACTGTTTACTCCCGCCTCCCACAGTCCCCCCTGTGAGGAGCTGATGCGGGAATAAAGTGCCACGATAAGGATTGATTGGAGTACTTGGATAGGGTGTTATCGCGGGAATTTTGTAGGAATTCCCTTATTTCCGCTTTAAGTGCTCTAGAAGCCCCGACAAAATTCGTGCCATTGTCGGAAAACATCTTACTAGGGCAGCCTCTTCGCGAAACGAACCTCGCAAATGCTGCTAAAAATGATTGAGTCCTGAGGTCGGAGGTGGGTTCCAGGTGAATCGCTTTCGTTGCAAAGTAACGAAAAGCATACAAACCCCTTCGACACTCTACAACCTCGTCCCCGAAAGTTCTTTATATTGAAGGGTCCCGCAAAATCGACTCCTGTATTTGTGAATGCCCGTGAGTACGTATTTCTCTCCTTGGGTAAAATTCCCATTAGCTGGGTTTGAACGCGTTTTCGGTAAATTGTGCATTCTTTGCAATTATGGATCGTCGATTTTATCTTATCCTTGACTCGTGGTATCCAATACTGCGTACGGATGAGGCGTAGCATAAGTTGGTTTTCCCCATGGAGTGAGATCCTATGGGTGAATTTTACGATAAGACGCGACAACTGGCAATTATACGGCAGAAAAACTGGCTGTCCCTCGTTGTACGGGATATCTTCGGAAGCTCCTCATAACCCCCCTTTTATCTAGGAATGGGTTCAGTGGTAGTACCTCGCTCTTTGCTCCTATAAGTTTTTTAGATTTTAAAGCTGAATACTCCTCCCCATCATGCCTCTTTTGATAGATAACAATCAGATGTTGGGTCGTTGCTTTTATTTCGCTCGACTTCTGACGTAGTGGTATATTCTGTTTCTTGGGTAGGCCAATTTGAGCTATCTTCATGAAGCCAAGAAGGGCCCTCCTACCACAGGGATTTGCTGATAAGATCTTCAGCGGGTATACATCTACTTGCGAGATCTGCTGGGTTCGATGCCGAGTCGACATGAAGCCAGTTTTCTTTCCCTACTTTGTCAATTATTTTTGTCTTCCTAGGGGCAACGAAAGTGGACCACGAGCATGGGGGTTTGCGAATCCATGCAAGGACGATTTTCGAATCCGTCTATAGATAGGTTGTAGGGTTGTTTCAATTGAGATTTTTTGCGGCTGACTCTACTATTTCCGCTAGCAGAACTGCACCACATATTTTCAGGCGGGAAAGAGATATGGGCTTGACCGGGGCTACTCTGGTTTTTGCAAAGAGCAAGTTTACGAACACATGATTCTCCAGGTATATTGCGGCTGCGTATGCTTTCTCAGAAGCATCGCAAAAGCCATATAGTTCGATGCTCGCTACCGGGGAAAATCGTACCCAACGTGGTATACGAATGCGTTCAATATTTCGGTAGCTTTCTAAAAAATCATGCCATCTATCTAATACCACGGGAGATACGGCGTAGTCCCAGCCCGTGTATTCCAGCCAAATACCTTGCATAATGATTTCACCTGATCCCTAAGGCTTTAACCATGCTAGCATCTTCAAAATTTAAAAAGTTTTCATTTAATAAATGCGATATTGGAATACCTTTCAGTAGTTGGTCGCAATTGGAAGTCCACTTCCTGAGGAAGAAGCCGGCTGATTGTAATGCCGCTTGGATTTCGTCCCTTGCATTCATGGCGGTAGCAATGTTGTAAACTGTCGTAGGATGTCCGATGCGATGGGATAAGTTTCGTCTACGTCCTCTGCTAGTTGAATAAGGGTCCTTATGGCCAGGTAGGGCGCGCAGTTTAAACTGAAGGTCACGGTCTTCAATTCGTATAGGCTGATGGCTTCGCTGGTGGATGACCTGTAGACGATGCGTTGATACCTGGTGTCCCTGGGCTCTAGCAATATCTGCCGGTACATCTTTCCGATGTCACTGTTGAATACGTATCGGAACAATCTCCAACGGAGTATGAGAATTTAAACTGGCAGGAGGCGTTAAAAATTACTCTCACTTTAGTGGTGGTGCTTTCTTCCTTAACTACTGCGTGATGGGGTAAAAAATAGGTATCGCATGTGTCTGCCGGAACATGCTCTTCTACCTGTGCCATATGAGCTAACGTTTCGTATTCTAATAGGACTCGATTGTATTCCGTTTGCAATTCGGGATTTTTCGCTAACCGGGTTTCATTTCTAAAAAATTGTGAGCACGCGCTCTTGGGCGACTGTCCTAATGAGATACCCTTTTGAAAATCCTGCTTAAAAGGAAAAGACACGATATTTGCCATCTTTATTTCTTTTGGTGGTTTTTTGATACAACTATTCGCAGTCATTTTCGTCATTGGTATAAATATGGTTTTTGGGAATGTCTTCCAGCTCCCAGAATGACGCTATTTGTTTGTCCAGCGATACCTCATTAAAAAATGACACATACCTGCCGGCTGGGCTGGCCGTTTTCGTTTGGTCAGTTAATATCCAGCCAAATACTGTTTCCTGCGCAAGTAGGGTGCCTAAAACATTTTTTCGTATACCGCCTAGCATTATCTGCGCGTAAATATCCCCACCCAGAATAAGATCTACTTGTTCATTTACAAAGAACCTCCGATTTGCTAGCACCAAGTCCGGGAAAACTTGGTGTGTCATGGGGTCAATTTGACAGGTTGGCAGATTGCCAGTGAGCTGGGCTAAAACCAATGCTGTGGTGTGTATGCGTACATTCGGGTTTATTGATGACCGCAACTGAATGAAGCATGCCTCTTTCACTTAGGCTGACACCGTTTTGTTTATCCCTAACACTTGTGCATTTAGCTTCCGACTGGGCAAATTTATTCTTCACTTAAGTCGCTCCGAAATGGACAGTAACTCTCATCTGGAGTCTATTAGGGCGGGGCCGAAAAGTTGTCATTGTTATAAAAGATATCGACTTGCGCAGTACCCAATAGAAGCCCCTTGCTTGTATTCGCGAAACAAGAATTGAAGTTGGTTGGTGGATTATTTGCCGTGGCAAATTGACATTGGGCCTGAGCCTGTGCCGAAGTAGATGGGCTTTGATCTAACTGTATTTGTGGGTTGTGGTTGGTCTTGCACTCGTTGCTGTTGTTGTTGTTGTTGTAGCGATAAGGTTGCTCCCCGGATACAGATCCGGTACGCTCCGGTACCACAGCACCATTAAGGTGCTAGCCCGACCATCTCGGGAACGATTTATGTGGCCACATTAAACCTTCAGGCCATCCCCTCCCTCCCCTCCCCCAAGTTCCATGAGGAGCTCGGGGTCGCCAGAGCCTCGTCTGTTAGTGAAACAGGATTCGCCGCGGATAGGTGAGGTTGACAATTAGGTTTGGAGAAGCTATATATTGCGCTGGCAACCTGAAGGGTTGCGCTACACACCCCTTGAATCTGGTATCTTAGTGGCCTCTTACGACAGGCATACCTACCGCGGGTATATTCTTACCCCCTTACCCGCTGGGGGTGTCTTGCACTCGTGCCCGCATTTTGATGAATATGCAGGAGTGTATGATGCCTTAGATGGCAAATGCTACAATTAAAGGAGCACGTATATTTGGATACTGTGTGCTTTGCAGAGGCAATTCAGATACCCCCGACTGTCTTTTATAAACGCTATAAACGCTATTCTGTCTAATACGGACAGCCGCTGGAAGTTTTGGCATTGTGACAGCTTGTGGTTGTTTTTCTTACAGAATTTGCAAGTGTTTCTAGCTACACTTGCTTGGTAGGCGCCTACTTTCTTTTGAGACGAATCATTATTATGTTTGGGTGGTGGTTGTTTGGGAGCTTTGGTATTTCTGCTACCTGTCAATCCCGAGACTGTTTCCAAGGTCTGGAACCTTTTCGATAAAAATTTATCAATATCTTCCCATTTCGATATTTCAGTTTTATTCTCTATGGTCTGTTCCCATAAATCTAGCGTGCTTTCGGGTAGTTTGGTGGAGCATAGATATGTGAATATCGCATCCCAATTGCCTATCTCAATTTGATGAGATCTTAGAGCTGAGATGCAGTTGTTTATTTCCCGCTGAAGTGTTTTAATAGCAGTGCCACACTCACTTTCTACGCTTTCAAGATTGAATAATATTTTTAATTGGGTATTGACGAGAATTCGTTTATTCTCATATCTTTCCCCTAAATTCTTCCATGCTGTGTCAAACCCATTGTTTGTAAGTGAGCATTTTTTAACTATATCCCTTGCCTCACCCTGCGTTTTTTGGTTGAGGTGAAATAGCTTTTCAACCGGGGTGAGGCGCTTATTCCGTATGTATATTGCCGTGAACATGTCACGGAACGTTGGCCAGGAGAAGTAATCACTTTTGAATACATCCATATCGCACGGAGGTAGTCGCATGCTGTGTTCTAGATCAGGTGTCCCTTCTCCCTCCTTATCGCGTTAGTTAGCTTTGCTATTAATTCAGCCATGATTGCACTGCCGCGTAAATATGCGGAATACGTCGCCTAGTATTTCGGTTTGGCCTGCGCTAACACCTTTTTCTCTACCGTTTCAGAAAACAAGAGATCCTCATAAGCTAGCTTTGCCCTTCTCCAATTATTCTTTAACTCTACTTGGTGAATGGCTAGAGTATATTTTGTGTGTTCAGCTTGAGGTCTGTCGTTGAACTCAGCCTCAAACTGTGCCACCTCATCAGCTGCTTTTATGAATTTCTCCATATCGTTTGATATTTAAACGAGAATTACTACTATGCAGGACCTAGTTAGAAAATTCGAGTTTGATACTCAGAAACAAAGGGAAGGGTTTCAATAACCTAAAACCACCACTCAAAGAATTTAACGAAAATGAAAATTTTTGGATTAACCTCTTTATGATATTTTTAAATTTATTATAACCAAATATATAAATTTAATTTTCAGCTCTTCTTCACTGAATACCAGAATTTATGAAAAATAATTATTTACGTGTGTGTGATATAAGTATAATAAATATGTGATATAAAGATACAGTGAACAAAAAATCGAATATAAATGTGAGGATTAAACGACTCAACCCCAATTTATATTGCTTTTAAAGAAAAATAAGATATTGTATTTAGTTTTACAAAATAGTGAACCTGTATGTGTGATCGGTGTGCAAATGCGAAGTGAGGTTATGTCTCCTCTTATAAAATGTATATTGCTGGTGCTGAGTGTCCAAGGAAAATTTGCTTGCCACAAAATTAACGCTTGTAGCTAGAGCCAATAAATGGTCTTTTGCAATAAAACGTGTGTGTGTGCACGTTTAAATTTTTAAACGAGCAAAAAGCACTGTGTTACCGATTTTTTCTCAATATTCTGATAACGACCAAAGTGGTGTTACAGAAATTTGGACAATCACCGGTTATTGTCACGAATAAGCTCAAAAGGAGTTGTTTAATAATTTATAAGCGCGATGGTTGAAAAAACCGAAATTGCAGTGCAGTGTAACGTTACAAGGCAAGTTTAAAGCCACTGACTGCTAGCCTTAGGCTGTGTCCAATACCTCTTACCACGGGTGGAGGAGAGTATTGGATAAACAAAAGGCTTTGTAATAGCACTGTTTATTTAGTATCTTTTAATCACCGCATGTGATTTACATGAAATAAAAAAAATGTATACCACTTTTTCCTTGTGTCACTTTTTTAGCAATTTTTTATCACCGTATGTGATTTATATGAAAAAAACTTAACCACTTTTTCTTTGTGTCACTTTTAATTTGAGCACATACCTTTTAACCAAACGCTTTTATTCTTAATTTGTTGGATTTTACGCTGTACAAATTCCGTTGTCAGTGTCCGGAATGGCTTTGTAGTCAACGATTAAATCTGTGATGAATATTATGTGATTTTGGTTAGTGGACTGTATTTCCTCTAGGCTTGATTCCCTTACTGGCGCTGAAGGACCATGAAAACTTGAGCTGGCGGATTCCAGACTTGTTTCTCTCGATGGAGTTTAGAAATGAAAGACGATGGTTAATATTATAAAAAGCAAACATGCAATTGCTACAGTTTTACCTTTTAATATTGTTGCGAATACTAGCAACACTAAGGGGTAGATACGGCCGCATCTCATTCCTTAATCCGATCGGAGTTGGTCAACAGGAGAGTAAAACCGTTACCTGGAGCAAGGTTGCGTACGGTCACTGGCGAGTATAACCAAGTCCAAGGAGAAGTGGTATGTGAGGTATTAATTGGAAAGGTCATGGTTCTACACAAATTCATTGTGGCTTAGATTGTTGATGAAGTCATATTGGGAGTGGACTTCTTAGTTGATCATGGCATCAGGATCGATATGCGGAGAAAGATTATGCGCTATAAGAACCAGGATATACTACTTAACTTTAGTTTGGAGAAAGGGTTCAGCAGCAATCGGGTACTGGTGAAGAAGACTCGACAAAGACCACGACAGTCAAAGGTGAGGGTTGATGGATAGAATGGGCCAAATAAAGCGAAACCAAAAGTACATGCGAGAGAAACAGTGGCATTGACAAACAATAATGGACGCACAAAAACGAAGGAACGAATTTCCCAGAAATAATGCGAAGGTAGTTTCAAGCCGGGGCGCACTACTTTTGTGAAACGTGGCGCGAAACTGATTATGCGAAGCCAATCCGTCAAGCGCAAGCTCTACGAAGTAGTTCATTGGCCAAACAACAGAATGTGAGGGGACGGCCCAGGGTAATGAGTAGTAAGATGAAACACAGGTACGACAAGAACAATAATTCGGAAGGCTTCCGGAAGGGAGATTTGGTACTGTTATACAACCCTCACCGGAGGGACGGTGTTCCATCCAAATGTTGGAGCAGTTGGCAAGGCCCGTAAAAAGTTTTGAAGTAGATCAGTAATTCCATCTATCGCATACAAACCATTGGGAAACCACGAAATAGAAGGGTGGTTCATTTGGAGATGCTAGCAGCATTTAGATCGAGAGATTTGTCTGATCGGGACGATCAGACTTAGGTGGAGGGCAGTGTTACGAATATTAGCAACACTAAGTGTACTATCATCTCTAAGCCGATGCTAAGAGTGACTTGTATGCACATCCATAAATCAATCATTATGTATATACATAAACGAATCAATCATTATGTCTACACATATGTACGTACACGCAGCGGAGAAGAGATGCACAAACACATGCAGATATCTTACATGAGATGCTCCCAAAATTATGCAATTTTAATTGTGGAAGTGTCGCTCACAAATACACGCGCATATTTGAAGCTATACACGTGCATCTGTAGTTATAATTATACGGCAGTAACTAAGTAAATTCTGGAAGCGCCTAGAAGATGCAACGAGGAAATCACAGAGTACAAAAGCACCAACGATAGAGGCTCGAGAATCAGCTTTGATTAAGCACGCTATCTGTCGGCCAATAGTTAAGTTATTTATTGTGAAGTACTTTAATAAATACCATTGTGCATTACTGAATAGTGGTGTTATTTATGCAACAGTTTAGTGATTCGAACTTAGCAGAAGGTTGCAAATAAGAGGATTTGCAGTAAAATCGATACAATATATTCGGGGACTCTGCGTTCTGGCGGTGATGATAGCTGGGGTGACCTTTTTTATGGTTTTGAAAACTTGCTGTTTAAAAAGAACAACTTACGGGCTTGCGTTTACTGCTGCGGCTTTAATCCAATTGACCGAGTCCCATTCCACGCGTTCCGTTTACCCCCAAAGCTAACAGGCCTTTGGCGGGGTAACTTAACGAAACGTCACTTTTTCTTTTAGTATAAGTGCTAACAGCCGTAACAAATAAGCGGTTTTGTATTATATTGCATTAGGGTGGCCGGCCCTTAATTATACTCAGTTGAGCAGAGCTCACAGAGTATATTAACTTTGACTGGATAAAGATTGGTTGTACAGGTATAAAGGAATCGAGATATATATAGACTTCCATATATCAAAATCATCAGTATCGAAAATTTCGAAAAACCGAAAAAGTGCGATAATTCATTACAAAAGACAGATAAAGCGACGAAACTTGGTAGATGAGTTGAACTTATGACGCAGAATAGAAAATTAGTAAAATTTTGGACAATGGGCGTGGCACCGCCCACTTTTAAAAGAAGTTAATTTAGAAGTTTTGCAAGCTGTAATTTGGCAGTCGTTGAAGATATCATGATGAAATTTGGTAGGAACGTTACTGCCATTTCTATATGCATGCTTAATAAAAATTAGCAAAATCGGAGAACGACCACGCCCACTTAAAAAAAATTTTTTTTTTAAATCAAATTTAAAAAAAGTTAATACCTTTACAGTATATAAGTAAATTATGCCAACATTCAACTCCAGTAATGATATGGAGCAACAAAATATAAAAATTAAAGAAATTTTCAAAATGGGCGTGGCTCCGCCCATTTTCATTTAATTTGTCTAGGATACTTTTAATGCCATGTCGAACAAAAATTTACCAATCCTTGTGAAATTTGGTAGGGGCTAAGATTCTATGACGATAACGGTTTTCTGTGAAAAAGGGCGAAATCGGTTGAAGCCACGCCCAGTTTTTATAAACAGTCGACCGTTTGTCCTTCCGCTCGGCCACTAACACGATAACTTGAGCACAAATCGATATATCTTTACTAAACTCAGTTCACGTAATTATCTGAACTCACTTTGTATTGGTATTAAAAATGGCCGGAATCCGACTATGACCACGCCCACTTTTTCGATATGGAAAATGAAGAAAAATAAAAAAAAAATGCCATAATTCTATACCAAATACGAAAAAAGGGATAAAACATGGTAATTGGATTGGTTTATTGACGCAAAATATAACTTAAGAAAAAAACTTTGTAAAATGGGTGTGGCACCTTCCATATTAAGTAAAATAAAATTAAAAAGTTCTGCAGGGCGAGATCAAAAGCCCTTGGAATCTTGGCAGGAATACTGTTCGTGGTATTACATATATAAATAAATTAGCGGTACCCGACAGATGATGGTCTGGGTCACCCAAGTCCACATTTTGGTCGATATCTCGAAAACGCCTTCACATATACAACTACCACCACTCCCTTTTAAAACCCTCATTAATACCTTTAATTTGATACCCATATCGTACAAACACATTATAGAGTCACCCTGGTCCACCTTTATGGCGATATCTCGAAAAGGCGTCCACCTATAGAACTAAGGCCCACTCCATTTTAAAATACTCATTATAACCTTTGGTTTGATACCCACATTGTACCAACGCATTCTAGAGTCAACCCTGGTCCACCTTTATAACGATATCCCGAAAATGCGTCCACCTATAGAACTAAGGCCCACTCCCTTTTAAAATACTCTTTAGCATCTTTCATTTGATATACATATTGTACAAACGCATTCTAGAGTCACCCCTGGTCCACCTTTATGGCGATATCTCGAAAAGGCGTCCACCTATAGAACTAAAGCCCACTCCCTTTTAAAATACTCATTAACACCTTTCATTTGATACCCATATCGTACAAACACATTATAGAGTCACCCCTTGTCCACCTTTATGGCGATATCTCGAAAAAGCGGCCCCCTATAGAACTAAGGCCCACTCCCTTTTAAAATACTCATTATAACCTTTCGTTTGATACCCATATTTTACCAACGCATTCTAGAGTCAACCCTGGTCCACCTTTATGGCGATATCTCGAAAAGGCTTCCGCCTATAGAACTAAGGCCCACTTCCTATTAAAATACCCATTAACACCTTTCATTTGATACCCGTATTGTACAAACGCATTCTAGAGTCACCCCTGGTCCACCTTTATGGCGATATATCGAAAAGGCGTCCACCTATAGAACTAAGGCCCACTCCCTTTTAAAATACTCTTTAACACCTTTCATTTGATACACATATTGTACAAACGCATTCTAGAGTCACCCCTGGTCCACCTTTATGGCGATATCTCGAAAAGGCGTCCACCCATAGAACTGGGGCCCGCTCCCTTTTAAAATACTCATTAGAACCTTTCGTTTTATACCCATATTGTACAAACGCATTCTACAGCCACCCCTGGTCGACCTTTATGGCGATATCTCGAAAAGGCTTCCGCCTATAGAACTAAGGCCCACTTCCTATTAAAATACCCATTAACACCTTTCATTTGATACCCATATTGTACAAACGCATTCTAGAGTCACCCCTGGTCCACCTTTATGGCGATATATCGAAAAGGCGTCCACCTATAGAACTAAGGCCCACTCTCATTTAAAATACTCATTAACACCTTTCATTTGATACCCATATCGTACAAAAACATAATAGAGTCACCCCTGGTCCAACTTTATGGCGATATCTCGAAAAGGCGGCCACCTATAGAACTAAGGCCCACTCCCTTTTAAAATACTCATTATAACCTTTCGTTTGATACCCATATTGTACCAACGCATTCTAGAGTCAACCCTGGTCCACCTTTATAACGATTCCCCGAAAAGGCAGGCACCTATAGAACAAAGGCCGACTACCTTTTAAAATCCTCATTAACACCTTTCATTTGATACCCATATCGTAAAAACAAATTCTAGAGTCACCCCTGTTCATCTATAGAACTAAGGCCCACTCCCTTTTAAAATACTCTTGAACACCTTTCATTTGATACACATATTGTACAAACGCATTCTAGAGTCACCCCTGGTCCACCTTTATGGCGATATCTCGAAAAGGCGTCCGCCTATAGATCTAAAGCCCACTCCATTTTAAAATACTCATTAACACCTTTCATTTGATACCCATATCGTACAAACACGTTATAGAGTCACCCCTGGTCCACCTTTATAGCGATATCTCGAAAAGGCGTCCACCTATAGAACTAAAGCCCACTCCCTTTTAAAATACTCTTTAACACCTTTCATTTGATACAAATATTGTACAAACGCATTCTAGAGTCACCCCTGGTCAACCGTTATGGCGATATCTCGAAAAGGCGTCCACCTATAGAACTAAAGCCAACTCCCTTTTAAAATTCTGATTAACACCTTTCATTTGATACCCATATCGTACAAACAAATTCTAGAGTCACCCCTGGTCCACCTTTATGGCGATATCTCGAAAAGGCTTCCGCCTATAGAACTAAGGCCCACTTCCTTTTAAAATACCCATTAACACCTTTCATTTGATACCCATATTGTACAAACGCATTCTAGAGTCACCCCTTGTCCACCTTTATGGCGATATCTCGAAAGGGCGTCCACCTATAGAACTAAGGCCCACTCCCTTTTAAAATTCTCTTTAACACCTTTCATTTGATACACATATTGTACAAACGCATTCTAGAGTCACCCCTGGTCCACCTTTATGGCGATATCTCGAAAAGGCATCCACCTTTAGAACTAAAGCCCACTCCCTTTTAAAATACTCATTAGCACCTTTTATTTGATACCCATATCGTACAAACACATTATAGAGTCACCCCTGGTCCACCTTTATGACGATATCTCGAAAAGGCTTCCACCTATAGAACTAAAGCCCACTCCCTTTAAAATACATAGAACTAGGGCCCGCTCCCTTTTAAAATACTCATTAACACCTTTCGTTTGATACCCATATTGTACAAACACATTCTAGAGACACCCCTGATCCACCTTTATGGCGCTATCTCGAAAAGGCGTCCACCTATAGAACTAAGGCCCACTCCCTTTTAAAATACTCTTTAACACCTTTAATTTGATACACATATTGTACAAACGCATTCTAGAGTCACCCCTGGTCCACCTTTATGGCGATATCTCGAAAAGGCGTCCACCTATAGAACTAAAGCCCACTCCCTTTTAAAATACTCATTAACACCTTTCATTTGATACCCATATCGTACAAACACATTATAGAGTCACCCTTGGTCCACCTTTATGGCGATATCTCGAAAAGGCGTCCACCTATAGAACTAAAGCCCACTCCCTTTTAAAATACTCTTTAACACCTTTCATGTGATACACATATTGTACAAACGCATTCTAGAGTCACCCCTGGTCCACCTTTATGGCGATATCTCAAAAAGGCGTCCACCTATAGAACTAAAGCCCTCTCTCTCTTAAAATTCTCATTAACACCTTTCATTTGATACCCATATCGTACAAACAAATTCTAGAGTCACCCCTGGTCCACCTTTATGGCGATATCTCGAAAAGGCTTCCGCCTATAGAACTAAGGCCCACTTCCTTTTAAAATACCCATTAACACCTTTCTTTTGATACCCATATTGTACAAACGCATTCTAGAGTCACCCATGGTCCACCTTTATGGCGATATCTCGAAAAGGCGTCCACCTATAGAGCTAAGGCCCACTCCCTTTTAAAATACTCTTTAACACCTTTCATTTGATACACATATTGTACAAACGCATTCTAGAGTCACCCCTGGTCCACCTTTATGACGATATCTCGAAAAGGCGTCGACCTATAGAACTAAAGCCCACTCCCTTTTAAAATACTCATTAGCACCTTTCATTTGATACCCATATCGTACAAACACATTATAGAGTCACCCCTGGTCCACCTTTATGGCGATATCTCGAAAAGGCGGCCACCTATAGAACTAAGGCCCACTCCCTTTTAAAATACTCATTATAACCTTACGTTTGATACCCATATTTTGCCAACGCATTCTAGAGTCAACCCTGGTCCACCTTTATGGCGATATCTCGAAAAGGCTTCCGCCTATAGAACTAAGGCCCACTTCCTATTAAAATACTCATTAACACCTTTCATTTGATACCCGTATTGTACAAACGCATTCTAGAGTCACCCCTGGTCCACCTTTATGGCGATATCTCGAAAAGGCTTCCCCCTATAGAACTAAGGCCCACTTCCTTTTAAAATACCCATTAACACCTTTCTTTTGATACCCATATTGTACAAACGCATTCTAGAGTCACCCCTTGTCCACCTTTATAGCGATATCTCGAAAGGGCGTCCACCTATAGAACTAAGGCCCACTCCCTTTTAAAATACTCTTTAACACCTTTCATTTGATACACATATTGTACAAACGCATTCTAGAGTCACCCCTGGTCCACCTTTATGGCGATATCTCGAAAAGGCGTCCACCTATAGAACTAAAGCCCACTCCCTTTTAAAATACTCATTAACACCTTTCATTTGATACCCATATCGTACAAAGACATTATAGAGTCACCCCTGGTCCACCTTTATGGCGATATCTCGAAAAGGCGGCCACCTATAGAACTAAGGCCCACTCCCTTTTAAAATACTCATTATAACCTTTCGTTTGATACCCATATTTTACCAACGCATTCTAGAGTCAACCCTGGTCCACCTTTATGGCGATATCCCGAAAAGGCTTCCGCCTATAGAACTAAGGCCCACTTCCTATTAAAATACCCATTAACACCTTTCATTTGATACCCGTATTGTACAAACGCATTCTAGAGTCACTCCTGGTCCACCTTTATGGCGATATATCGAAAAGGCGTCCACCTATAGAACTAAGGCACACTCCCTTTTAAAATACTCTTTAACACCTTTCATTTGATACACATATTGTACAAACGCATTCTAGAGTCACCCCTGGCCCACCTTTATGGCGATATCTCGAAAAGGCGTCCACCCATAGAACTGGGGCCCGCTCCCTTTTAAAATACTCAATAGAACCTTTCGTTTTATACCCATATTGTACAAACGCATTCTACAGCCACCCCTGGTCCACCTTTATGGCGATATCTCGAAAAGGCTTCCGCCTATAGAACTAAGGCCCACTTCCTATTAAAATACCCATTAACACCTTTCATTTGATACCCATATTGTACAAACGCATTCTAGAGTCACCCCTGGTCCACCTTTATGGCGATATATCGAAAAGGCGTCCACCTATAGAACTAAGGCCCACTCTCATTTAAAATACTCATTAACACCTTTCATTTGATACACATATCGTACAAAAACATTATAGAGTCACCCCTGGTCCAACTTTATGGCGATAACTCGAAAAGGCGGCCACCTATAGAACTAAGGCCCACTCCCTTTTAAAATACTCTTGAACACCTTTCATTTCATACACATATTGTACAAACGCATTCTAGAGTCACCCCTGGTCCACCTTTATGGCGATATCTCGAAAAGGCGTCCACCTATAGATCTAAAGCCCACTCCCTTTTAAAATACTCATTAACACCTTTCATTTGATACCCATATCGTACAAACACGTTATAGAGTCACCCCTGGTCCACCTTTATGGCGATATCTCGAAAAGGCGTCCACCTATAGAACTAAAGCCCACTCCTTTTTAAAATACTCTTTAACACCTTTCATTTGATACACATATTGTACAAACGCATTCTAGAGTCACCCCTGGTCAACCTTTATGGCGATATCTCGAAAAGGCGTCCACCTATAGAACCAAAGCCCACTCCCTTTTAAAATTCTCATTAACACCTATCATTTGATACCCATATCGTACAAACAAATTCTAGAGTCACCCCTGGTCCACCTTTATGGCGATATCTCGAAAAGGCTTCCGCCTATAGAACTAAGGCCCACTTCCTTTTAAAATACCCATTAACACCTTTCATTTGATACCCATATTGTACAAACGCATTCTAGATTCACCCCTTGTCCACCTTTATGGCGATATCTCGAAAGGGCGTCCACCTATAGAACTAAGGTCCACTCCCTTTTAAAATACTCTTTAACACCTTTCATTTGATACACATATTGTACAAACGCATTCTAGAGTCACCCCTGGTCCACCTTTATGGCGATATCTCGAAAAGGCGTCCACCTATAGAACTAAAGCCCACTCCCTTTTAAAATACTCATTAGCACCTTTCATTCGATACCCATATCGTACAAACACATTATAGAGTCACCCCTGGCCCACCTTTATGACGATATCTCGAAAAGGCGTCCACCTATAGAACTAAAGCCCACTCCCTTTTAAAATACATAGAACTAGGGCCCGCTCCCTTTTAAAATACTCATTAACACCTTTCGTTTGATACCCATATTGTAAAAACGCATTCTAGAGTCACCCCTGATCCACCTTTATGGCGCTATCTCGAAAAGGCGTCCACCTATAGAACTAAGGCCCACTCCCTTTTAAAATACTCTTTAACACCTTTCATTTGATACACATATTGTACAAACGCATTCTAGAGTCACCCCTGGTCCACCTTTATGGCGATATCTCGAAAAGGCGTCCACCTATAGAACTAAAGCCCACTCCCTTTTAAAATACTCATTAACACCTTTCATTTGATACCCATATCGTACAAACACATTATAGAGTCACCCCTGGTCCACCTTTATGGCGATATCTCGAAAAGGCGTCCACCTATAGAACTAAAGCCCACTCCCTTTTAAAATACTCTTTAACACCTTTCATGTGATACACATATTGTACAAACGCATTCTAGAGTCACCCCTGGTCCACCTTTATGGCGATATCTCAAAAAGGCGTCCACCTATAGAACTAAAGCCCACTCCCTTTTAAAATTCTCATTAACACCTTTCATTTGATACCCATATCGTACAAACAAATTCTAGAGTCACCCCTGGTCCACCTTTATGGCGATATCTCGAAAAGGCTTCCGCCTATAGAACTAAGGCCCACTTCCTTTTAAAATACCCATTAACACCTTTCATTTGATACCCATATTGTACAAACGCATTCTAGAGTCACCCCTTGTCCACCTTTATGGCGATATCTCGAAAGGGCGTCCACCTATAGAACTAAGGCCCACTCCCTTTTAAAATTCTCTTTAACACCTTTCATTTGATACACATATTGTACAAACGCATTCTAGAGTCACCCCTGGTCCACCTTTATGGCGATATCTCGAAAAGGCGTCCACCTTTAGAACTAAAGCCCACTCCCTTTTAAAATACTCATTAGCACCTTTTATTTGATACCCATATCGTACAAACACATTATAGAGTCACCCCTGGTCCACCTTTATGACGATATCTCGAAAAGGCTTCCACCTATAGAACTAAAGCCCACTCCCTTTTAAAATACATAGAACTAGGGCCCGCTCCCTTTTAAAATACTCATTAACACCTTTCGTTTGATACCCATATTGTAAAAACGCATTCTAGAGTCACCCCTGATCCACCTTTATGGCGCTATCTCGAAAAGGCGTCCACCTATAGAACTAAGGCCCACTCCCTTTTAAAATACTCTTTAACACCTTTCATTTGTTACACATATTGTACAAACGCATTCTAGAGTCACCCCTGGTCCACCTTTATGGCGATATCTCGAAAAGGCGTCCACCTATAGAACTAAAGCCCACTCCCTTTTAAAATACTCATTAACACCTTTCATTTGATACCCATATCGTACAAACAAATTCTAGAGTCACCCCTGGTCCACCTTTATGGCGATATCTCGAAAACGCGTCCACCTATAGAACTAAAGCCCACTCCCTTTTAAAATACTCTTTAACACCTTTCATGTGATACACATATTGTACAAACGCATTCTAGAGTCACCCCTGGTCCACCTTTATGGCGATATCTCAAAAAGGCGTCCACCTATAGAACTAAAGCCCACTCTCTTAAAATTCTCATTAACACCTTTCATTTGATACCCATATCGTACAAACAAATTCTAGAGTCACCCCTGGTCCACCTTTATGGCGATATCTCGAAAAGGCTTCCGCCTATAGAACTAAGGCCCACTTCCTTTTAAAATACCCATTAACACCTTTCATTTGATACCCATATCGTACAAACACGTTATAGAGTCACCCCTGGTCAACCTTTATGGCGATATCTCGAAAAGGCGTCCACCTATAGAACCAAAGCCAACTCCCTTTTAAAATTCCGATTAACACCTTTCATTTGATACCCATATCGTACAAACAAATTCTAGAGTCACCCCTGGTCCACCTTTATGGCGATATCTCGAAAAGGCTTCCGCCTATAGAACTAAGGCCCACTTCCTTTTAAAATACCCATTAACACCTTTCATTTGATACCCATATTGTACAAACGCATTCTAGAGTCACCCCTTGTCCACCTTTATGGCGATATCTCGAAAGGGCGTCCACCTATAGAACTAAGGCCCACTCCCTTTTAAAATTCTCTTTAACACCTTTCATTTGATACACATATTGTACAAACGCATTCTAGAGTCACCCCTGGTCCACCTTTATGGCGATATCTCGAAAAGGCGTCCACCTTTAGAACTAAAGCCCACTCCCTTTTAAAATACTCATTAGCACCTTTTATTTGATACCCATATCGTACAAACACATTATAGAGTCACCCCTGGTCCACCTTTATGACGATATCTCGAAAAGGCTTCCACCTATAGAACTAAAGCCCACTCCCTTTTAAAATACATAGAACTAGGGCCCGCTCCCTTTTAAAATACTCATTAACACCTTTCGTTTGATACCCATATTGTACAAACACATTCTAGAGTCACCCCTGATCCACCTTTATGGCGCTATCTCGAAAAGGCGTCCACCTATAGAACTAAGGCCCACTCCCTTTTAAAATACTCTTTAACACCTTTAATTTGATACACATATTGTACAAACGCATTCTAGAGTCACCCCTGGTCCACCTTTATGGCGATATCTCGAAAAGGCGTCCACCTATAGAACTAAAGCCCACTCCCTTTTAAAATACTCATTAACACCTTTCATTTGATACCCATATCGTACAAACACATTATAGAGTCACCCTTGGTCCACCTTTATGGCGATATCTCGAAAACGCGTCCACCTATAGAACTAAAGCCCACTCCCTTTTAAAATACTCTTTAACACCTTTCATGTGATACACATATTGTACAAACGCATTCTAGAGTCACCCCTGGTCCACCTTTATGGCGATATCTCAAAAAGGCGTCCACCTATAGAACTAAAGCCCACTCTCTTAAAATTCTCATTAACACCTTTCATTTGATACCCATATCGTACAAACAAATTCTAGAGTCACCCCTGGTCCACCTTTATGGCGATATCTCGAAAAGGCTTCCGCCTATAGAACTAAGGCCCACTTCCTTTTAAAATACCCATTAACACCTTTCTTTTGATACCCATATTGTACAAACGCATTCTAGAGTCACCCATGGTCCACCTTTATGGCGATATCTCGAAAAGGCGTCCACCTATAGAGCTAAGGCCCACTCCCTTTTAAAATACTCTTTAACACCTTTCATTTGATACACATATTGTACAAACGCATTCTAGAGTCACCCCTGGTCCACCTTTATGACGATATCTCGAAAAGGCGTCGACCTATAGAACTAAAGCCCACTCCCTTTTAAAATACTCATTAGCACCTTTCATTTGATACCCATATCGTACAAACACATTATAGAGTCACCCCTGGTCCACCTTTATGGCGATATCTCGAAAAGGCGGCCACCTATAGAACTAAGGCCCACTCCCTTTTAAAATACTCATTATAGCCTTACGTTTGATACCCATATTTTACCAACGCATTCTAGAGTCAACCCTGGTCCACCTTTATGGCGATATCTCGAAAAGGCTTCCGCCTATAGAACTAAGGCCCACTTCCTATTAAAATACTCATTAACACCTTTCATTTGATACCCGTATTGTACAAACGCATTCTAGAGTCACCCCTGGTCCACCTTTATGGCGATATCTCGAAAAGGCTTCCGCCTATAGAACTAAGGCCCACTTCCTTTTAAAATACCCATTAACACCTTTCTTTTGATACCCATATTGCACAAACGCATTCTAGAGTCACCCCTTGTCCACCTTTATAGCAATATCTCGAAAGGGCGTCCACCTATAGAACTAAGGCCCACTCCCTTTTAAAATACTCTTTAACACCTTTCATTTGATACACATATTGTACAAACGCATTCTAGAGTCACCCCTGGTCCACCTTTATGGCGATATCTCGAAAAGGCGTCCACCTATAGAACTAAAGCCCACTCCCTTTTAAAATACTCATTAACACCTTTCATTTGATACCCATATCGTACAAAGACATTATAGAGTCACCCCTGGTCCACCTTTATGGCGATATCTCGAAAAGGCGGCCACCTATAGAACTAAGGCCCACTCCCTTTTAAAATACTCATTATAACCTTTCGTTTGATACCCATATTTTACCAACGCATTCTAGAGTCAACCCTGGTCCACCTTTATGGCGATATCCCGAAAAGGCTTCCGCCTATAGAACTAAGGCCCACTTCCTATTAAAATACCCATTAACACCTTTCATTTGATACCCGTATTGTACAAACGCATTCTAGAGTCACTCCTGGTCCACCTTTATGGCGATATATCGAAAAGGCGTCCACCTATAGAACTAAGGCACACTCCCTTTTAAAAATACTCTTTAACACCTTTCATTTGATACACATATTGTACAAACGCATTCTAGAGTCACCCCTGGCCCATCTTTATGGCGATATCTCGAAAAGGCGTCCACCCATAGAACTGGGGCCCGCTCCCTTTTAAAATACTCAATAGAACCTTTCGTTTTATACCCATATTGTACAAACGCATTCTACAGCCACCCCTGGTCCACCTTTATGGCGATATCTCGAAAAGGCTTCCGCCTATAGAACTAAGGCCCACTTCCTATTAAAATACCCATTAACACCTTTCATTTGATACCCATATTGTACAAACGCATTCTAGAGTCACCCCTGGTCCACCTTTATGGCGATATATCGAAAAGGCGTCCACCTATAGAACTAAGGCCCACTCTCATTTAAAATACTCATTAACACCTTTCATTTGATACCCATATCGTACAAAAACATTATAGAGTCACCCCTGGTCCAACTTTATGGCGATATCTCGAAAAGGCGGCCACCTATAGAACTAAGGCCCACTCCCTTTTAAAATACTCATTATAACCTTTCGTTTGATACCCATATTGTACCAACGCATTTTAGAGTCAACCCTGGTCCACCTTTATAACGATTCCCCGAAAAGGCAGGCACCTATAGAACAAAGGCCGACTACCTTTTAAAATTCTCATTAACACCTTTCATTTGATACCCATATCGTACAAACAAATTCTAGAGTCACCCCTGTTCACCTATAGAACTAAGGCCCACTCCCTTTTAAAATACTCTTGAACACCTTTCATTTGATACACATATTGTACAAACGCATTCTAGAGTCACCCCTGGTCCACCTTTATGGCGATATCTCGAAAAGGCGTCCACCTATAGATCTAAAGCCCACTCCCTTTTAAAATACTCATTAACACCTTTCATTTGATACCCATATCGTACAAACACGTTATAGAGTCACCCCTGGTCCACCTTTATGGCGATATCTCGAAAAGGCGTCCACCTATAGAACTAAAGCCCACTCCCTTTTAAAATACTCTTTAACACCTTTCATTTGATACACATATTGTACAAACGCATTCTAGAGTCACCCCTGGTCAACCTTTATGGCGATATCTCGAAAAGGCGTCCACCTATAGAACTAAAGCCCACTCCCTTTTAAAATTCTCATTAACACCTTTCATTTGATACCCATATCGTACAAACAAATTCTAGAGTCACCCCTGGTCCACCTTTATGGCGATATCTTGAAAAGGCTTCCGCCTATAGAACTAAGGCCCACTTCCTTTTAAAATACCCATTAATACCTTTCATTTGATACCCATATTGTACAAACGCATTCTAGATTCACCCCTTGTCCACCTTTATGGCGATATCTCGAAAAGGCGTCCACCTATAGAACTAAAGCCCACTCCCTTTTAAAATACTCGTTAGCACCTTTCATTTGATACCCATATCGTACAAACACATTATAGAGTCACCCCTGGTCCACCTTTATGACGATAACCCGAAAAGGCGTCCACCTATAGAACTAAAGCCCACTCCCTTTTAAAATACATAGAACTAGGTCCCGCTCCCTTTTAAAATACTCATTAACACCTTTCGTTTGATACCCATATTGTAAAAACGCATTCTAGAGTCACCCCTGATCCACCTTTATGGCGCTATCTCGAAAAGGCGTCCACCTATAGAACTAAGGCCCACTCCCTTTTAAAATACTCTTTAACACCTTTCATTTGATACACATATTGTACAAACGCATTCTAGAGTCACCCCTGGTCCACCTTTATGGCGATATCTCGAAAAGGCGTCCACCTATAGAACTAAAGCCCACTCCCTTTTAAAATACTCATTAACACCTTTCATTTGATACCCATATCGTACAAACACATTATAGAGTCACCCCTGGTCCACCTTTATGGCGATATCTCGAAAAGGCGTCCACCTATAGAACTAAAGCCCACTCCCTTTTAAAATACTCTTTAACACCTTTCATGTGATACACATATTGTACAAACGCATTCTAGAGTCACCCCTGGTCCACCTTTATGGCGATATCTCAAAAAGGCGTCCACCTATAGAACTAAAGCCCACTCCCTTTTAAAATTCTCATTAACACCTTTCATTTGATACCCATATCGTACAAACAAATTCTAGAGTCACCCCTGGTCCACCTTTATGGCGATATCTCGAAAAGGCTTCCGCCTATAGAACTAAGGCCCACTTCCTTTTAAAATACCCATTAACACCTTTCTTGTGATACCCATATTGTACAAACGCATTCTAGAGTCACCCATGGTCCACCTTTATGGCGATATCTCGAAAAGGCTTCCACCTATAGAACTAAGGCCCACTCCCTTTTAAAATACTCTTTAACACCTTTCATTTGATACACATATTGTACAAACGCATTCTAGAGTCACCCCTGGTCCACCTTTATGACGATATCTCGAAAAGGCGTCCACCTATAGAACTAAAGCCCACTCCCTTTTAAAATACTCATTAGTACCTTTCATTTGATACCCATATCGTACAAACACATTATAGAGTCACCCCTGGTCCACCTTTATGGCGATATCTCGAAAAGGCGGCCACCTATAGAACTAAGGCCCACTCCCTTTTAAAATACTCATTATAACCTTACGTTTGATACCCATATTTTACCAACGCATTCTAGAGTCAACCCTGGTCCACCTTTATGGCGATATCTCGAAAAGGCTTCCGCCTATAGAACTAAGGCCCACTTCCTATTAAAATACCCATTAACACCTTTCATTTGATACCCGTATTGTACAAACGCATTCTAGAGTCACCCCTGGTCCACCTTTATGGCGATATCTCGAAAAGGCTTCCGCCTATAGAACTAAGGCCCACTTCATTTTAAAATACCCATTAACACCTTTCTTTTGATACCCGTATTGTACAAACGCATTCTAGAGTCACCCATGGTCCACCTTTATGGCGATATCTCGAAAAGGCGTCCACATATAGAACTAAGGCCCACTTCCTTTTAAAATACTCTTTAACACCTTTCATTTGATACACATATTGTACAAACGCATTCTAGAGTCACCCCTGGTCCACCTTTATCGCGATATCTCGAAAAGGCGTCCACCTATAGAACTAAGGCCCACTCCCTTTTAAAATACTCTTTAACATCTTTCATTTGATACACATATTGTACAAACGCATTCTAGAGTCACCCCTGGTCCACCTTAATGGCGATATCTCGAAAAGGCGTCCACCTATAGAACTAAAGCCCACTCCCTTTTAAAATACTCATTAACACCTTTCATTTGATACCCATATCGTACAAACACATTATAGAGTCACCCCTGGTCCACCTTTATGGCGATATCTCGAAAAGGCGTCCACCTATAGAACTAAAGCCCACTCCCTTTTAAAATACTCACTAGCACCTTTCATTTGATACCCATATCGTACAAACACATTATAGAGTCATCCCTGGTCCACCTTTATGGCGATATCTCGAAAAGGCGTCCACCTATAGAACTAAAGCCCACTCCCTTTTAAAATACTCTTTAACACCTTTCATTTGATACACATATTGTACAAACGCATTCTAGAGTCACCCCTGGTCAACCTTTATGGCGATATCTCGAAAAGGCGTCCACCTATAGAACTAAAGCCCACTCCCTTTTAAAATACTCATTAGCACCTTTCATTTGATACCCATATCGTACAAAAACAATATAGAGTCACCCCTGGTCCACCTTTATGGCGATATCTCGAAAAGGCGTCCACCTATAGAACTAAAGCCCACTTCCTTTTAAAATACTCTTTAACATATTGTACAAACGCATTCTAGAGTCACCCCTCGTCCACCTTTATGGCGATATCTCGAAAAGGCGTCCACCTATAGAACTAAATCCCACTCCCTTTTAAAATACTCACTAGCACCTTTCATTTGATACCCATATCGTACAAACGCATTATAGAGTCACCCCTGGTCCACCTTTATGACGATATCTCGAAATGGCGTCCACCTATAGAACTAAAGCCCACTCCCTTTTAAAATACTCATTAGCACCTTTCATTTGATACCCATATCGTACAAACACATTATAGAGTCACCCCTGGTCCACCTTTATGGCGATATCTCGAAAAGGCGTGCACCTATAGAACTAAAGCCCACTCCCTTTTAAAATACTCATTAGCACCTTTCATTTGATACCCATATCGTACAAACACATTATAGAGTCACCCCTGGTCCACCTTTATGGCGATATCTCGAAAAGGCGTCCACCTATAGAACTAAAGCCCACTTCCTTTTAAAATACTCTTTAACACCTTTCATGTGATACACATATTGTACAAACGCATTCTAGAGTCACCCCTGGTCCACCTTTATGGCGATATTTCGAAAAGGCGTCCACCTATAGAACTAAAGCCCACTCCCTTTTAAAATTCTCATTAACACCTTTCATTTGATTCCCATATCGTACAAACAAATTCTAGAGTCACCCCTGGTCCACTTTTATGGCGATATCTCGAGAAGGCTTCCGCCTATAGAACTAAGGCCCACTTCCTTTTAAAATACCCTGTTTAAGCCGCCTCCAACAATATTCAGACGGCGGCGAAAATCCTATGCGCAGCCGTGCGCGGCGAGTGGAAAGGCGCCAACACGCATTCACTACAATCGTCATCCACAATAATTGCAACTAACCAGTCAAGAATTATTACTCGGCAATCGGGGACGCGTTCCCTTTATATACATTTTTTCTAATACTTTGAATTTTTGAATATTTAAATCAGAAGCTGAAGTTGTTAACGCGTTAATTGCTTAATTATTAAATTATAAATAAAAGTGAATTTATAACGTTTTTAAAGAAAAACTATAAATCTTTTTAATTGGAAGTGTTAAGTGTAGCGAAGAAAGACCAGAGTTATTCATGGTCCTTCGCAGCCATCTTTGGCCCAACCCCTAAAATTATAATTAAAATATTAGTGAATTTTAATCGAAAAATTTCGTTCGCAAATAAAATATAATATAAAAAAAAAACTACATATAAGTGCTATAAACAAAACTGCAAAAAAAACAACACTGTGCTCAAAAATTTACATACGAAAAAAAAACCATAACTATAGAACAAATATAAATTTAGTGGAAAGAAAAAAAAATTTTGCAAAAAGCAAACAAGAAATAAATACATACTTATACATTTCAAAAAAAATAAAATAAAATAAAATAAAATTGCTAAAAAAAAAAATTTTTAAATTTTAAAAAATTGAGAAAATTTTTTGTTCGAAAATTGTGGGCGCACAATTCATAAGTCCCACCTTGGAAACAATTTTGTAATTATAAAAATCAACTCTACCCAACAACCAGCTAAGCAGCATCATCACCAAGAGAGCAACAACAAGCAGACAAACATACATAAATAAGGAGCAACAGAATACAACAATCGGTGAGTAGGCAGTTTTTTATTTTTCATAAAAAATATATAAAAAATAATAAAACTTTTTTTTCACAAAAGTTATATTATTTTGTGTAAACTGCAAAAACATATATATATATATCCACATATATCATATATACTTGAATATTGCGGAAATTTTCTTACCGTTGGTTTTACTGCAACTTTTTTGCAACCAAACATTGGTAGCAAATATTCCGCTATACCAATAGGCAAAATCCGCCAATTATATAAGTTACACGCATAGGTACCATAATACGGCACACCCTACGATCACGTTGCTAAGCATGTGACTTATTTAGTTCAACAGAATAAAGTCGCTGACGCGGCACACGCGTAACCATCGATCAGGTCACCTTACATTAGTTATGGGAATCGCACGCTAAGCAATTCCTGTCTACACGCGCGAGCAGTTCTGGGTAAAGCATGGGAACTGCAATGTAAACATTTTAGTTAAGCTAAGAAGTTATTTAAGTACGTTGCAACGTATGTTTAGGGCAGTAGTTAATTAGCGTGCAAGTGGAACGAATAAAGAAGTTGTGACGTCAATCTGAAATCGTTCCTTGTTTCATTTCAGTGAGTTCCTCCGAACCTTTAGTTTTTTTACATCTCCCACTAGCCGGGAGATAACTGTCGCCCGAGCTTCGGAGTACAGGGTTCGCGTCGCGTGTGTTAAGTGAAATGTGCACGAAAAAGAGAGAAAATTGAAAATTTTCCAATCTAACAGTGAAAAGTGCCAGAAAAATAGAGAAAATTGAAAATTCCCCAATCTAACAGGGAAACGTGAAAGAGAAAGAGAGAAAATTGAAAATTCTCCAATCTAAACGTGAAAAGAATCCTCAAATGAGACATTGGATTGTGTAGGTCACACGTATATTTTCTTACAGTTCTTATCTTTTTAGCATACCTAATCATGAACGCCGACGAAATGAAGAAGTCGCTGACTGAAATGAATGGCGCCGTGAACGCCATCCGGGCTCAGCTGAGGAAATTCGAGGAACGCCTCAAAAGCGTAGAATCGACAAACGCTGAGGAGTCCATACAAGGACTTAGCCAAACCCTAGATAGACTAGAAGGTAGGGTAGAAGAGGTTCGTCGGCAATCTGTCGATAGCGAGGCAACACCAGTATAAGATCCTCTTGTGGCTCCTCAGACGGAGGAGGATCTCAAAGAAATAGCAAGGCTACCGGATTGCGTGAAAGAATTTCAAGTGTTTGATGGATCTCGGGAGCACTATACCTCCTGGATCAACAGTGTAGAACAAGTTTTAAGTGATTATAAGCCCGTTCGGCAAAAGCCAATATATAGGGCAATTTTAAGGCACATAAGATGCAAGATTAGGGGAGCGGCAGATGCCGCCTTGGTGTCTCACAATATTCTAGATTCGGATTGGAAGAAAATCAAGGAGGTCCTCTCCTTGCATTATGCGGACGTTAGGGATATCGAAACCCTTGATCAGCAACTCATCCTCATGACCCAGGGGCGGCAAAAGTTGTCTGATTATATGGCCAAATAAACAAGTTATTGTCACTCATGATAAATACGATAAGCACTGATAAATATGTGCACACAGAAACGGTGAAGGCATTGGCCGAGGCACATAGACGAAGAGCCTTGGATGTCTTTATCAGGGGGCTAAACGGCGACTTGCCGACCTTGCTTCTTACGCAGAAGCCAAAATCCTTACCTGAGGCATATTTGTCATGCCTCACGTTTATGAACGTGGATCAGCGAAACGCTATTTACCGCCCCCACAGGCATTAAACAGAAGTGGCCGAATGTTCAGCGTTTCGTACCAAATTCCAACACAGCGATATTTTCCTCGCGGCAGCACAGCCTACTCTGGCACACCGCAGAATCCAGGCCCGAACCATTCAAGGTACAATAATGCAACCCACTCCAATGGGAGCTTGTTAGACCGACATCAAAATCAGAGGGGAATCAACTCCCCATACGCCAGGTCAGGGCAAACCAGGAATAGCCACCAATCTGCGCAAAGCTGGCGAAACAACAGTGACACCCCACGGCTTTAAGAGTGGATGCCGGTGCATCCTCTCAAACCCGCCAGACAGGAAATTCTAGGTTCTCTAGGCACGACGGGCCAAGGAAAAGTCAGTTTCCAACAAAATTTTCAAACAACGAAACAAACAAGAAGCAAAAATTATTTCATCTAGTGGCCGTAGACGAAGAGGAGGGAGAAGATGCCTCCAGTGAACAAAAAGATTCAACAGTTGACCAACTAAATTTTACAATAGGAGCCTCGTGTCTGGCGTACCATATTTAGAGTAAGTCACTCAGGGTCAAGATATATTAGAGTTCTTAATTGACACCGGCGCAAACAAGAATTACATTAGCGAGCGCGTAGCTTTAAACACTACCCCAGTGGAAAAACCATTCCAGGTAATTTCGGCGGGGGGAAGAATCAAAATCGACAAGAAAGTCTGCGGAAACTTTTTTCAGTTTTTTGGTAGGGATCTGCAGGCTACATTGTTTGTCCTTCCCGGTCTAGAATCATTTGACGGGATAATAGGGGATGATACTCTCTCAGAAATTAAAGCGGTGTTAGATAGGGAGCTCAATACCCTCATCCTTAAACCAGACATCCTTCTGCCTCTTAAGCGAAAGACTGCGCAACAGGTTAACTCCATTAATATAGACATTCCTCTTGACAACTATGTCACCGAACGTACGAAAAGCAAGCTATATGGGATATTAGAAAATTATGGAACTTTATTCGGTCCAGTCGACCAATCCACGGAAATTCAAACGAACCTCCAGGCTGAGTTAAAAACAGTAACCGAAAACCCCATTTACACCAAAAGCTATTCCTATCCCGTCAATATGCGTGGAGAGGTCAAAAGACAAATTCAGGAACTGCTTTCACAAGGCATCATCCGTCCGGCAAAGAGTCCCTATAACTCCCCCCTATGTATTGTCCCAAAGAAATCTGGCTCGGATGAAGAAAACAAATACCGGATGGTCATTGATTTTAAAAGGTTAAACGCCGTAACGATTCCCGATACATATCCCATCCCGGACATCAACGGGACTATTGCCAGCCTTGGCGAAGCCAAATATTTTACCACACTGGATTTAGCGTCAGGATTCCATCAAATCCCAATGAAAAAGTGTGACATCCCTAAAACGGCATTTTCCACCATGAATGGAAAATATGAATTCCTGCGACTTCCTTTCGGGCTAAAGAATGCGCCCTCTATCTTCCAAAGAATGATAGACGATGTCCTCAAAGAATTTATAGGTCGAATTTGTTTTGTATATATCGACGATATAATTATCTTCAGCAAGGACGAGGCCACCCATTTGGAGGACATCGAAACAATTCTTTTTAGACTACTAGACGCGGGACTTAAAGTTAACCTCAAAAAAACATAGTTTTTAAAAAGAGGCGTTGAATTTCTGGGATATATAGAAACCTCCGAAGGAATCCTGCCAGATCCTAAGAAAATAAATTCGATAAGAAATCTGTTGCCCTCAAATCTAAAAGAGCTCAAAAGTTTTTTAGGTTTAACTTCTTACTATAGGAAATTTATTCGGGACTACGCCAAAATCGCGAAACCGCTCACTAACCTCACAAGGGGTGAACACGCACAAGTTAAGGCTACGCAGTCCAAAAAAGTGCCAATATCACTAGATAGGGACGCCCTTAGGGCATTCGATGACCTTAAGGAAATGTTGACAACCTCAGAAGTCCTAACACTTCCCAACTTCGAAAAAACCTTTAACTTAACAACAGACGCCTCAGACTACGCTATTGGCGCGGTATTGTCGCAGGACTATAATGGTAGAGACAAGCCAATTGCGTTTATATCGAGAAGCTTAACAACCACAGAGGAAGGGTACGCTACAAATGAAAAAGAGATGCTCGCCATCGTTTGGGCGTTAGACAATCTGCGAAATTACTTGTATGGTGCCAGGAAAATACGTATATTCACCGACCACCAACCACTAACTTTCTCCCTCAGCAATCGCAACTACAATGCTAAGCTGAAGCGATGGAAAGCCCGGATCGAAGAGTACAATTATGAACTTATCTACAAACCCGGAAAATCTAACGTCGTGGCTGATGCCCTTTCTCGTCTAAAAACCCAAGTAAACCAATTGACGGATTCAATGCCGCCCACGTCCGAGGTCGGTAGTCAGAATGTAACCATGGGATCAGATTCCGATACAGTCCATAGCGCAGAACAGGATAACACAGACCTGATCCCCTTCGTGGAAGTACCACTAAATGTTTTCAGAAACCAAATTGTGTTCGGGGGCAGATTTCAAATCTACGAAGAACCGCACCCTGGACACTCACGCCACTACGTAGGGATAGAAAACATTAGTGAAAACGAACTAATTAGCATCTTGAAAGAAAAACTGAGCCCAAATGTCATCAATTGTATCAAAATACCGGAAGATCAGTTAGGTCTATTACAGAGAGTTCATTTAGACCATTTTACCAACTACAAGGTACGAATAGCGCAAACCCTTGTGGAGGACTTAAGAAATCCAGATAGTGTGTGTGAAGCAATAGCAAAGGAACACAAAGGGCTCACCGTAATGCCACGGAGAATAGGAAACAACTTCTTGAGCGTTGCTATTTTCCCAAGATGAGCAGTCAAATTAGGAAATATGTACTGGCTTGTGAGACGTGTAGACTCAGTAAGTACGACAGGCACCCCCATAGGCCAGAATTACAGGCTACACCAATCCCATCGCGACCATGCGAGATCCTTCACTTAGATATATTCGAAATTCAAGGGGAAAAATTTTTAAGTTGCATCGATAAATTTTCTAAATTCGCAAAGCTTTTTCACATCAGAAACAAAGGAACCCTGCACCTTAGGCAAAAAATAGTGAAACTTCTGCACTATTTCACCACCCCTAGAATTTTAGTCACTGATAACGAACGCGGATTGATTAGCCCTGTTATACAAAGCTTGTTAGAATCTCTAGGAATTCAGCTTTACCGCACCCCAACTCAGAGGAGCGAGGTGAACGGCTAAATCGAGAGATTTCACTCTACGTTACTTGAAATTTTTAGATGCCTAAAGGCGGAGACTGAAGCCCTCAGGACCAAGGAACTTGTTATCATAGCTGTAGATCGCTATAATAATTCAGTCCACTCGGTAACGAACAAAAGACCAACAGACATATTTTCTAATCGCTCACAAGCCTCCAACTTCCAAGAACTCCTTGACCAGAGCAGAAAAATGAATAGCCAAATTAAAGCTCTATTGAGGGAAAAGCAAATGGCTCAGATAAAAAGACACAATAAAAAAAGGATGCTACCGGAGCGTTATGACGAAAATGACGTCATATACGTGAAGGATAAGCAAATAAAGGGGAAGCAAAAACCTCTATACAAGAAAGAAATCGTTTCAAAAGACAATAAAGTTTCAGTCACCACACTTAGTGGGAAAAGAATTCATAAACTCCACATTAAAAATATAAAAAGAAGGGGACAAACTGCCCCCACACAATAAAACAAACAAACATACAAAAAACATGAAAAGAAATTATAAAAGATCTGGCACCAAGAGGGAGTTTATCTAACAAGAGCGGGCTTGTAAGTGGGACAAATCGTGCCTTAGTAGGCTCATAGTGCCATCGAATTTGACAAATGGCTACACTACTTCCAAACGGGATTCTGGCGATCTCCCCATAGCTGGTTCCAGAAATGTTAACACCTCTGGTCCAGGAGAAAAAAAGAAAAATTTGAGCTTATGCGCCTAATCCGCTAAGCAAATATTTATTTAATTCTCTGCGCCTAATCCGTAGATGAAACAGAAAAAATTTGAGCTTATGCGCCTAATCCGCTAAGCAAATATTTATTTAATTCTCTGCGCCTAATCCGTAGATGAAACAGAAAAAATATGAGCTTATGCGCCTAATCCGCTAAGCAAATATTTATTTAATTCTCTGCGCCTAATCCGTAGATGAAACAGGAAAAAATTTGAGCTTATGCGCCTAATCCGCTAAGCAAATATTTATTTAATTCTCTGCGCCTAATCCGTAGGTGAAAAAGAAAAAAAGAAAAATTTGAGCTTATGCGCCTAATCCGCTAAGCAAATGAATATTTAATTCTCAAAAAAAAAAAAAAAAGAAAAAAAAATAAAAAACTTAAGCTTATGCGCCTAATCCGCGAAGCAAAAATAAAACAATTTTTTTTTTTAACAAAAACAAATAACCAAATAAAAATAAAATTAAAATATTAATCCAATGAAAAAGGATACAAAAAAAGACAACCAAAATTTTTCACCTTTTTAATTTTCCTAATTTTTTGTTCCCTTTTTATTTTTGAAACCCTTTGTAATAACAGTATAAAGCAAAATTTTTAAATTTTATTTTAATCTTCCCCACTAATCATAATTTGTAAACCACCGACACATTAACAAATTAACATCGCTAGAAAGGCGAAAATCCTAAACTAAAACAGTAACGCTAGTTTAATGATAATCAATCTAATCTTAAGAATTCCGCTTACTAATAATACTTTCCTACTATCAATAACATTTTTTTCTTTTTTATTAAATAGATAACCGTAACTTAGTACTTAGAACATAACAACCACTAACTACAATAAATTAGAATTAACATCTTGCGTTGCAGATTCCCACTGCTGGCATCAGCCATCAGCGCACTACACATATTCAACTACAAGGCCCCAATAATAACCATCCAGAGCGGGGATGGGTGGATCATAGGGGGCTCATTCAAACTCATACACGTCATCGACCTACAAAAGTACACTACGATGGTGACTCAAATGGATAAATTAGCAAGTCATCTAATCAAACGAACCGACGAGCAACTCTTAGCCCAGCACTACATCAACCAAACACTCGAACGACTCGAAGAGTTGATGGGAAGCACAAGCAAGACTAGAGTCACCCGATCCATTGACTGGATTGGGTCAGCATGGAAATGGCTGGCAGGATCGCCTGACGCAACAGATTGGAATAACATCCTCCACAGCCAAAACCAGATAATAGCGAACAACAACCATCAATATAAGGTCAATAGAAAGCTATTCACAACCACCGAAGAAGTATTGAAACGAATTGAAGAAGTGGTGAACCGCACCAACTACGTAGTAAAGGAAACAGAAGGAATCGAATTCGAGCAAAGCGCACTTCGCAACATCGTCCTCATTCGTGAAGAGGTCAATGAATTTGTGCGAGCATGTCAATTGGCAAAGCGAGGAATTGTTAATACCAACTTGCTAGACATAGACGAAGTGAACCAAATCCTATCCGAAACAGAAACCCTCCCATACCAGAATGTAATTGAGGCAATCGAATATGGCCAACCATCGGTCCTCACAAACGGGACACTTCTACTCTACGTCCTATCGATGCCGAAAGTGACGGCCAGTAAATACAATCTTCTGATTACCCGCGCTGGAATATACGCTGGTAAACAAGTGGACTTACCGTTCGACAGAATGCCGGTCAATCAAGAGGAGACATACGGGTTGACGAAGGATTGCATGGTTATCGGCTCATCCACAGTATGCAGCTCCGAGTCCTTGATTGCGCTGGAAGAAAACAGCTGCCTGCCACGACTCTTAAAAGGTGGGGCTGCTAGTTGTCAATTTATTAGACGAAACGGATCCCGTATAGAGCTGGTAAACGAAAACACCATTTTCATTTCAAACTACCAGGGCATAATAAGGAGCAACAATGCCACAATTACTATTAATGGCACATACGTAATTCAATTCAACAACGAGTCAATCAAGATTGGCGATCAGGAATTTTCCAGCAATGAAGCTGTTACCGCACACGCCCTCCCAGCCGTACTTTCTAACATAAAAAACCATACCATGAAAGTCAACTTGGACTACATCCACGACATCACAATGGAGAATGTTAAGTATCTAGGCTATGTCAATGAAAAAATCAATTTTTCTATCGTTACAGAAGCTATCTCGATTTGCGCAATAGCCCTTATTGCCGGAACGCTGTGGAGATGTTACGCAAAGAAACTAGACCTTCCACCGGTTCAAATTCCAACGCATTGGACGGAAAACTTTAGCATAAATAGGACTCCCAAAGGCAAATCTGCACCTGAATTTTATCGCTCAGATCCTAGCCTGCCAGTCACAAGCGTCAGTACTAAATCATCACCAGAAGGCCACAATCACTCCTTACAAAATTTCTCCCCCTCACGCTTTTCGACATTTGATCTACGAGACGCAGATCTTTAAAGGGGGAGGAGTTACACGCATAGGTACCATAATACGGCACACCCTACGATCACGTTGCTAAGCATATGACTTATTTAGTTCAACAGAATAAAGTCGCTGACGCGGCACACGCGCAACCATCGATCAGGTCACCTTACATTAGTTATGGGAATCGCACGCTAAGCATTTCCTGTTTACACAAGCGAGCAGTTCTGGGTAAAGCATGGGAACTGCAATGTAAACATTTTAGTTAATCTAAGAAGTTATTTAAGTAAGTTACAACGTATGTTTAGCGCAGTAGTTAATTAGCGTGCAAGTGGCACGAATAAAGAAGTTGTGACGTTAATCTGAAATCGTTCTTTCTTTCATTTCACAAGTATCGGAGGACAGTGAGTTCCTCCGCACCTTTAATTTTTTTACATCTCCCACGAGACGGGAGATAACTTATATATATATATATGTATACATATTTCTAGTGGTATTTAACCAACAAAAAATTGCAGTTTACTTGCCTACTCAAACCCACTGTGCAAGAACAACATCGTCAAAAACTTCTTCTACAGCTGAGTTTACCCCGTTGTTCGCACAGAGCGTTGCACTTGTCGATACAGTTCAACTTCTTCCAAGTGATTTTTTCTTGCTTGCCAGCATATATAAAAACCATGTTATAGAGGATAATGAATTTAGTCCATCTTTATCAGCAACAAGCAGTCCAACGACTTCCAGACAACAATATGAAACAGCTCCATCTCTTTCTCTACGATATGATGGATTTCATCATTGGCCGGAGCATACCGTGGAAAAGCGGAGGTGTAAAATCAAGGAGTGTACAGGATATTCGAGATTTATGTGTTCAAAATGCAACGTTGACTTATGCATGCCCAACGGAACACGAAACTGCTTTAAAACGTTTCACAGTTGTTAAGTTAAGTAATAGAATAAGAAAGTAAGTATCTAGTACCAGTAGCAGTTTTTCAATAATATGTTTTTTAGTTCTGAATGAATTTTTCTTATTTATTTACTTTTTATGTATGTATGTATACATATTTTATATATTATTTATGTATGTACATATGTTTCTAAATTGAATTTTTATATAATTCCATTTTACTTTAAGTTTGTTAATGTAAAAACTGAAATGTAAACTTAAAAAATACTTTTTGAAAAAATAAAAACACTTCCCAAAAAAATTTATTTATTTTTATGTATATATACATATTTTATATATTATTTATGTATGTACCTATGTTTTTAAATTGAATTTTTATATAATTGCATTTTACTTTAAGTTTGTTAATGTAAAAACTGAAATGTAAACATAGAAAATACTTTTTGAATAAATATAAACACTTGTAAAAAAATATTTACTGTGGAACTTTTTTCTCCCCTTAAGGAAATTGATGCCATATGGCATCATGCTCAAAAACCTATTTCGAAAAAAAAAAAATTTAACTTGCGATTGCTTATGACTACTGAGGTCAAATAAGGCAGTTATTTGATTAAATTGGATTTTTAGAACCAAAAACAAAAAAGATGAAGTGAAAGGGTTAATTATATTTAAGATTTTTTGGTACGCTACAAATTATTTTAGAACAATTTTTAAGGATTTTGGTAGAGGCTATTATAGGTAAGTGGCAACAATGGGAAACCATATTTGTATGTAGGTGAAACATTTGTGCTTTCGAATTTAGCGGGGAGACATAAAGCTTTAGATCTTTGAAATTCGCATTAGAACACTTAGATAATTGTTCCCAAAGATGGCGCGCTTGTGCACGAAAATGAATTTCGATATTTGTATGAATTGTTCGAATTTACAAAAAACTTTTTCTATTAATTATAAACAAATACAGTAATATTTGTTTACAAAAATAGGCCGAATCGATTCATATAACTTTTGTATGATTTTACGTATGTTAAGTATGCGAAACTGCCTGTCAATTGATTGTATGTAAATTTTGTTAGCGTATTGATATATAGATAGTGGGTAATATACTGCCTATGCAATACGGCCATGATGCCGGTTGCCGTTTCAACTAAAATCAAGGGACGTTTTTTTTCGTTTAATATACAACTTAAAATCTTCCGATTCAGTCAAGTTGCATTTAATAATAATAAACTAAGTTGAAATAAAGGAATATATAATAAAATTAAATAAGAAATATCAAAATAAATTAGCATAAAACACAATAATATCTTTGTAACAAATTTATTTATTTTTTGTTCAGTATAAGACGTACTTTATCTAAAATGAGGATTAAATCTGCAAATGCAAAAACATTTTGGGTCAAATTTGCAATTAATTGTTATAAATAAATAAATTTAGTGAGTTTGAACAAAAGTTGACTCATTATTTGTGATTTCGTGTTTTTTTGAAAGCACCTAAAATAAAAAACAAAGAATCTATTAAATAAAAACCTATGCATTTACGTGTAAGTAAAATTTGTCCAAAAAAATAGGCCGGTTAAGTTATTACTACTCTTTAAAGTTTTTTGTGCGCTAACAATTATTTTAGAACAATTTTTTAAGGATTTTGGTACAGACCAATATAGGTAAGTGGCAACAATGGAAAACAATATTTTATTTGGACTGAAAATGAGTAAGGCAGAGTAGTTCTCTTACCGTTTGGCGCGTACGAATATATACATATGTAGAGATGAAACATTTGAGCAACGCGACAATGAGCTTTTGGAGTTTCGAATTCAGGGGGGTTTGTGAACATAATGGGTATTACAGATGGCAATTTCGATATTTGCACAGATTTTCGAATTTACAAAAAACTTTTTCTATTAATTATAAACAAATAGAGTAATGGAAATTTTGTTAGCGTATTAATATATAGATAATGCAAGTTACATTTATCTGCTTCGTTTTTATAAGCAGGTTGATTGAAGTTATTTTTGTTTCGAGTATTTTCAGAATGCATACCTTTTACATATTTGATTTTACTCTTTAAGTACTACACATGGCGGAACGATACAAGGTGGCAGCATGGTGACATACATACAAACATAAATAAAAATTTCATATACTTTGTTTTTGTAAATTCGATGGACAAATGTCAAAATCGTGCTGCGCCGGAAGTTTATGTATCAAATCAAATAAAAAAAGTTTATAATCAGCTGTCTCATGCTGCCACCTTGTACCGTTTCGCCATGGTACTATGCAGGCAAATTACCGTCTATTATGTTCTTAATAAATTTCATAGTGAAATAAAAAAGTTGCTGTCTAATGATTAGCCAATTTACAGCAGAGAGCATGTCTCTGATAGGTGTGTCATAGGGCTTTTCGAGAATAAATCTCATAGCTTGGTTCTGTTGCTTTTATAGCTTGTATATCTGACTATCTCGCAATATGATAAATATAGTAGAGCAATAAATAAAATGTGGTTCGGGTATTGATCTGTAAACCAATACCCTGTATTTCCTATTTAAATATTTGCAGGTTCTTTGTGTAAAATATATTTTTTTAGCTATTTTTCCTACTGTTAATCAACGTCCTCGCTGAAATTGTGTTTATAATCTATTTCTATTCCCAAATATTTAATGGTGTTAACTTTTTCGATTAGTTCGTAGTTCATATTTAAATTTTGCAGGTCGTTATTACGGAAATTTCGTCTGGAAATTACCTTTAATTTGGTTTTGTTGACATTCAATTTAAGTCTATACACGCATAAACAACCATAAACACTATTTAGATCTCCTTGCAACTTAGTATGAATTTCAGTTACATTATCTCCACTAAGCATCAGTAGTGTATCATCCGCGAAGAGTTTAATATCACAGTACTTTATGGAGATATCTAACTCATGGATAAAATATGATAGGACCGATCCTTGCGGAAGGTTAACTGGTACCTCTCTTTTCTCCGATTAGGATATTCCAACTATTGTTCTTTGTTTTCTATTAATGAGGAAGTCTTCAAAACATTTTGATTCATTACCAGTGACACCTATGTTGGCTAGCTTTTTATACTCAGTTGAGCAGAGCTCACATAGTATAATAACTTTGATTGGATAACGGTGGGTTGTACAGGTATAAAGGAATCGAGATAGATATAGACTTCCATATATCAAAATCATCAGTATCGAAAAAAAATTGATTGAGTCATGTCCGTCCGTCCGTCCGTTAACACGATAACTTGAGTAAATTTTGAGGTATCTTGATGAAATTTGGTCGTAGATTCCCGGGCACTCATCTCAGATCGCTATTTAAAATGAACGAAATCGGACTATAACCACGCCCACTTTTTCGATATCGAAAATTTCGAAAAACACAAAACGTGCGATAATTCATTACCAAAGACGGATAAAGCGATAAAACTTGGTAGGTGAGTTGAAATTATGACGCAGAATAGAAAATTGGTTAAATTTTGGACAATGGGCGTGGCACCGCCCACTTTTAAAAGAAGGTAATTTAAAAGTTTTTCCAGTTGTAATTTGGCAGTCGTTGAAAGTATTGTAACGAATTTACTTGCAAATCCTCTTATTTGCAATCCTCTGCTAAGTTCGAATCACTAAACTGTTGAATAAATAACTCCAATTTGTAATAATGCAAAAAGGCCTTTATTAAAGTACTTCACAATAACACTCAAACTGTGCAACGAATAGCTTGCTTAATAACCAAACTGACTGATAGCTCAAATGAAACTCTACTATTCAAAATAATACTGCTCCTGCTCGCCAGATAGCGTCTTAGTCGAAACTGCTTGACAACTCAAATCAAACTGAATTACTTCTTACTCGCTTGCGCCGATTGTATAGTTTACGCTGCATACATCTAGGCTCTTCTATTTCCAGAATTTACCAACTATTTCGTGTGTTTATAGTTCTCATATAGTTTCTACTTGTTTACAATTGTCTACTTTTCAGCGTCTCTCAGATGTATGTGAGTTTGTAGTTTACAGTCTCTCGCACACACATAGGCGTATAGGTAAATGCATCTGTGTGTGACATCTCTCGGCTGCCTTATATATGTGTATACATGATTTGATTATTGACGTAAATACCGCTTAGCATCGCCTTAGTGATGGTATAGCTTAGTAATGCTAATATCCGTGACACTGCCCTCCACCTAATTCTGATCGTCCCGATAAGACGAACCTCTCGATCTAACCGCTACTAGTCTCTCCAAATGAACCACCCTTCTATTTCGTGGTTTCCCAATTATTTGTATGCGGTAGATGGCATCACTGATCCTTTTTACAACTTTGTACGGGCCTTCCCAACTGCACCAAAATTTGGAAGGAACACCTTTCCGCCGGTGAGGGTTGTACAACAGTACCAAATCTCCCTCCAGGAAACCTTCCGAATTATTCTTGCTGTCGTACCTGTATTTCATCTTACTACTCATTATCCTGGGCCGTTCCTTCACACTCTGTTGTTTGGCCAATGAACTACTTCGTAGAGCTTGTGCTGGACGGATTTGCTTTGCATAATCAGTATCGTTCCGACGCTTCACAACAATAGTGTGCCTTGGTTGGAAACCACCCTTGCATTCTTTCTGAAAATTTCTTACAGTCGTTTTAGTGCGCCCATTAGGGTTTGTCGATGCCGGTCTTTTTCTCGCAGGTACTTTTAATTTCGCTTTATTTGTCCCATTCGATCCATCAACCTTTGCTCGATCTAATTTCCTTGACTTTCGTGATCTCTGTCGAATCTCCTCCACGAGCACTCGCTTACTGCTGAACCCTTTCTCCAACTTGAAGTTAAGTAGTATGTCCTGGTTCTTATAGCGCATAATTTTTCTCCGCATATCGATCCTGATGTCATGGTCAACCAAGAAGTCCACTCCCAATATGACTACTTCATCAACGATCTCCGCCACAACGAATTTGTGTAAAACCTTCCCATATAGGACTTCACATATCACTTCTCCCTGGACTTGGGTATACTCGCCTGTGACCGTACGCAACCTTGCTCCAGGTAATGATTTTACTCTCCTGTAGACCAAATCAGATCGAATCAAGGAATGAGATGCGCCCGTATCTACAGTCAGTACATGTTCTTTGCCATCCACATTCCCTCTGACGGTAAGACTGCTTGATTTCCTTCCAATTTGCGACACAGATATCACAGGACATTCAATAGCCGGGGCAAGTTTTCGTTCTTTACATCCGACACGCTCTTGCTCATTTTCGCCAGCTTTGCGTTTACGGCCACCCACATTGTTGGAACTATTAGGACCAAGATCTCAATGACGTGCAATGTGACCTGGGTTTCCGCACTTGAAACATTTAATAACTCCGGCATTCTTCTGTTGAGATCCCTTCAGTGCTTCCAAAATTGTGTCTACCCACTCTTGCCTTTCAACTTCCACACGGCGTGCTTTGAAAACTGGCTTACACAGAAGCGACGCTGTTTCCTGAATCAGAGCATGTGATACCGTTTCTGCGAATGTTGGCTTTGGGTTTGCGTATGAAGCTCGCTTTGTTTCGACTTCCCGTATGCCATTTATAAAGCTCTGAATCTTTACCCTTTCAGTGTATTCCATGGGTGCATCCGCATTCGCTAAATGTGCTAGCCTTTCAATATCCGACGCAAACTCTTGCAATGTTTCACCAGGCCTCTGGAAGCGGTTCAGCAAATCCATTTGGTATATCTGTCTCCTATGCTCGCTTCCATAACGTCGTTCTACAGCAGCCATCAATGCTTCATAACTGTTCCGTTCGTACTCTGGAATCGTCTGTAAGATTTCGGCAGCTGGTCCTTTCAATGCTACGAAGGGTGCAGCAACTTTATCTTCAGCATTCCAGTTGTTCACTGTTGCGGTCTTCTCAAATTGTAGCTTAAAGACCTGGAAAGGAACAGAACCATCAAAGGATGGTGTTTTTACCTTTGGATTACTCGCTGAAACTGCTGGACGATTTAGTTGTAACTGCTCAATACGTCCTCTCAAAGCATCCACCTCGGCCTCGATTTTATCCTGTCGACAACTGAAGCCTTCATGAAACTGGGTTAGTTTTTCTTCCATATGCGCTTCCAGTTTAGATGATATACGGACTTCCTGCTCTTCTAGTTGTGTGGAGATCTGAGATGATATCTGTGCTGAAATTTGTGCTGACATTTCCGAAATACGCGTTTCTTGTATTCCGAGTTTAACGCCGCTTGTATTCAATCCACGGCTCTCCAACTCCTTCTTCAGTTGCGGGATCTTCAATTCACTTAACTTTGCCATGTCCTTGTTGTCCTCTGGAATTTATTCAACAATTCCTCTTCTGACACCAATTGTAACGAATTTACTTGCAACTCCTCTTATCTGCAATCCTCTGCTAAGTTCGAATCACTACACTGTTGAATAAATAACACCAATTTGTAATAATGCAAAATGGCCTTTATTAAAGTACTTCACAATAACACTCAAACTGTGCAACGAATAGCTTACTCAATAACCAAACTGATTGATAGCTCAAATGAAACTCTACTATTCAAAATAATACAGCTCCAGCTCGCCAGATAGCGTCTTAGTCGAAACTGCTTGACAACTCAAATCAAACTGAATTACTTCTTACTCGCTTGCGCCGCTTTTATAGTTTACGCTGCATACATCTAGGCTCTTCTATTTCCAGAACTTACCAACTAGTTCGTGTGTTTATAGTTCTCATATAGTTTCTACTTGTTTACAATTGTCTACTTTTCAGCGTCTCTCAGATGTATGTGAGTTTGTAGTTTACAGTCTCTCGCACACACATAGGCGTATAGGTAAATGCATCTGTGTGTGACATCTCCCGGCTGCCTTATATATGTGTATACATGATTTGATTATTGACGTAAATACCGCTTAGCATGGCCTTAGCATCGCCTTAGTGATGGTATAGCTTAGTGATGCTAATATCCGTGACAATATCATGATGAAATTTGGCAGAAGCGTTACTCCTATTACTATATGTATGCTTAATAAAAATTAGTAAAATCGGAGACCGACCACGCCCACTTTAAAAAAAAAATTTTATGTAAAATTTTAACAAAAAATTTAATATCTTTACAGTATATAAGTAAATTATGTCAACATTCAACTCCAGTAATGATATGATGCAACAAAATACAAAAATAAAAGAAGATTTCAAAATGGGCGTGGCTCCGCCCTTTTTCATTTAATTTGTCTAGGATACTTTTAATGCCATGAGTCGAACAAAAATTTACCAATCCTTGTGAAATCTGGTAGGGGCTTGTATTCAAGGACGATAACTGTTTTCTGTGAAAAAGGGCGGAATCGGTTGAAGCCACGCCCAGTTTTTATACACAGTCGACCGTCTGTCCTTCTGCTCGGCCGCTAACACGATAACTTCAGCAAAAATCGATATATCTTTACTAAACTCAGTTTACGTACTTATCTGAACTCACTTTATATTTGTGTAAAAAATGGCCGAGATCCGACAATGACCACGCCCACTTTTTCGATTTCGAAAATTACGAAAAATAAAAAAATGCCATAATTCTATACCAAATACGAAAAAAGGGACGAAACATGGTAATTGGGTTGGTTTATTGACACAAAATATAACTTTAGAAAAAAACTTTATAAAATGGGTGTGACATTTACAATATTAAGTAGAAGAAAATGAGAAAGTTCTGCAGGGCGAAATCAAAAGCCCTTGGAATAATGGCAGGAATACTGTTCGTGGTATTACATATATAAAAAAATTAGCGTTACCCGACAGATGATGTTCTGGGTCACCCTGGTCCACATTTTGTTCGATATCTCGAAAACGCCTTCAACTACCACCACTCCCTTTTAAAACCCTCATTAATACCTTTAATTTGATACCCATATGGTACAAAGGCATTCTAGAGTCACCCCTGGTTCAACTTTATGGCGATATCTGGAAAAGGCGTCCACTTATAGAACTAAGGCCTACTCCCTTTTAAAATACTCATTATCACATTTCGTTTGATACCCATATTGTACAAACGCATTCTAGAGTCAATCCTGGTCCACCTTTATAACGATATCTCGAAAAGGCGTCCACCTATAGAACTAAGGCCCACTCCCTTTTAAAATACTCATTAACACATTTCATTTGATACCCATATCATACAAACAAATTCTAGAGTCACCCCTGGTCCACCTTTGTGGCGATATCTCGAAAAGGCGTTCACCTATAGAACTAAGGCCCACGCGCTTTTAAAATGCTCATTAACACCTTTCATTTGATACCCATATCGTACAAACAAATTCTAGAGTCACCCCTGCTTCACCTTTATGGCGATATCTCGAAAACGCGTCCACCTATAGAACTAAGGCCCACGCCCTTTTAAAATACACATTAACACCTTTCATTTGATACCCATATCGTACAAACAAATTCTAGAGTCACCCCTGGTCAACCTTTATGGCGATATCTCGAAAAGGCGTCCACCTATAGAACTAAGGCCGACCCCTTTTAAAATACTCATTAGCACCTTTAATTTGAGACGCATATCGTACAAACAAATTCTAGAGTCACCCCTGGTCAACCTTTATGCGATATCTCGAAAAGGCGTCCACCTATAGAACTAAGGCCGACCCCTATTAAAATACTCATTAGCACCTTTAATTTGAGACGCATATCGTACAAACAAATTCTAGAGTCACCCCTGGTCAATCTTTATGGCGATATCTCGAAAAGGCGTCCACCTATAGAACTAAGGCCGACCCCTTTTAAAATACTCATTAGCACCTTTCATTTGAGACCCATATCGTACAAACAAATTCTAGAGTCACCCCTGGTTCACCTTTATGGCGATATCTCGAAAAGGCTTCCACTTATAGAACTGAGGCCCACTCTCTTTTAAAATACTCATTAACACATTTCATTTGATACCCATATCGTACAAACAAATTCTAGAGTCACCCCTGGTCAACCTTTATGGCGATATCTCGAAAAGGCGTCCACCTATAGAACTAAGGCCGACCCCTTTTAAAATACTCATTAGCACCTTTCATTTGAGACCCATATCGTACAAACAAATTCTAGAGTCACCCCTGGTTCACCTTTATGGCGATATCTCGAAAACGCGTCCACCTATAGAACTAAGGCCCACGCCCTTTTAAAATACACATTAACACCTTTCATTTGATACCCATATCGTACAAACGCATTCTAGAGTCAATCCTGGTCCACCTTTATAACGATATCCCGAAAAGGCGTCCACCTATAGAACTAAGGCCCACTCCCTTTTAAAATACTCATTAACACATTTCATTTGATACCCATATCGTACAAACAAATTCTAGAGTCACCCCTGGTCAACCTTTATGGCGATATCTCGAAAAGGCGTCCACCTATAGAACTAAGGCCGACCCCTTTTAAAATACTCATTAGCACCTTTCATTTGAGACCCATATCGTACAAACAAATTCTAGAGTCACCCCTGGTCCACCTTTATGGCGATATCTCGAAAAGGCTTCCACCTATAGAACTAAGGCCCACGCCCTTTTAAAATACACATTAACATCTTTCATTTGATACCCATATCGTACAAACAAATTCTAGAGTCACCCCTGGTCCACCTTTGTGGCAATATCTCGAAAAGGCGCCCAGCTATAGAACTAAGCCCACGCCTTTTAAAATTTTCATTAACATCTTTCATTTGATACCCATATCGTACAAACAAATTCTAGAGTCAGCCCTGGTCCACCTTTATGGCGATATCCCTAAATGGCGTCTATGGCCCTCTCCCTCTTAAAATACTCCTTAATACCTTCCATTTGATACACATGTCATACAAGCACATTCCAGGGTTACCCTAGGTTAATTTTCCTAAATGCTGATTTTCCCTTATTTTATCTCCATGGCTCTCAGCTGAGTATGTAATGTTCGGTTATACCCGAACTTAGCCTTCCTTACTTTTTATTAGTAGCTTTTGGTCTATCGTCTCAAATACACGTTTTAAATCTAAAAATACAGCTTTATATGTTTATTCCTACTTAAATCTTCTTTCCAGTAGGTATAACTAAATTCAAATCACTTTCACAGGAATGTTTCTTTCGGAAATCAAATTGCTGGGGTATAATAATTTCTTTATCTTCTAAGTATTTTACAAGCTGATTTTTTACGAATGTGTCTAGAATTTTCTCGTCACATTGTAACGTATTAATTAGTATGATCTCACTTTTGTAACATAAAAACTTTAGTGCCATTTTGCACACTTAGAATACTATTATAATTAACGGAAATAACCGGGATATGCAGACAGATTTCCGATATATTTTCAATGAAGTAATCATTTAAAGACTGCGTATTTCACTTTCCTGATTATAAAGTTGGTCGTTTATTATTATTTTTTTAAGCCGTTAATTTCTTTAGCCATGCTAATGCAATTCTTTAAGTTTTTCCACATGGCCCTGCTATCACCAACATTACAATCGATGTTGTGTTCCATATACTTTTTAATCTTAACTAGCCCTTTATATTTACGCTTTATAGCGATATATTCATTCCATTCCCCAGTTGTTATAGCGACTCTGTAAAGATCTAGTTAACGCTTGTTCAAAATCATACCACTTGTTCATAAGCTTAACATTGACTTCTTTGGAGTATGTCAGTATGACCATTGCATTAGACAGGGTATTACATAGCAAGGTAGCTTTTTTTCGATTCTCAAGTTTTCAAAGTCAGTGAAGTTGAACTGACGTAATTGGTAAATAAGACTGTCACATGTATAATTTTCCCAAGAAATTATCGTTTTCCTAGTTCTCATTTGAAATAATGTATCTAACTTGATTTTAAATTGATTAGTTTCATGATCTGAAATTTGACATTTTTCTAGTTTTGCACATAATATTGAGCTACTATCTGTAAATAATATGTCTCTCAATGTTTCGGTGTTATCGCTCTTTCGTGTGTAAAAATCAATTTTTTGTTCCATAGTAAAGGACCGAAATAAGTCAACTAACTGCTTAGAATAGGTAGTGCTCTTAAAGAGGTTTATGTTGAAACCGCCGACAACGATAATATTATCCTGTGTTAAACAGTTATTATTTAAAATATCCTGCAAATGCGTAATAATGTCCCCATCACTCGAGCTTGGTGAGTTATAGATCGCAGCTTTTTTATACTGGGGAAAAATATTTTTTACTTTTAGAATAATACACCAGATATTTTTATTCAATGCTTTGTAGTAGCTTATTGTGTATTCAAATGAGTCTTTTGCATATATTAGAACTCCACCCGTGTGCCTACTGTGTGAATCGCACCATATAAGTTTATACGATTGTATTCGTTCCCGAGATGGTCGGGCTAGCACTTTAATGATGCTGTGTTACCGGAGCGTACCGGATCTGTATCCGGCAAAGGACCATCATATCGATAACACTCCCAAAGGCTTCGGGGAGAAACCTTATCGCTACAACAACAACATACGATTGTATTTCCACCTCTTGATTTGTAATTTCATCAGTGAAACAAGTCTCCGAGCAAAAGATAAAATGAGGATTTTGTGATTATATCAGATGCTCTAGTTCAGCTTTGTTAGCGACGATACTACTAATATTCAAGTATATACAACTCAGTTCCTTAACTATTCGTTGCTAGACCCGTGTCTTATTTTTCTACTGAATATGTTTTTTATACACATGACAATCTTTACTAAAAGCGTGATGATTAACATCGGCGTCAATAACTCTTTTTTTTACTAATTCGCTACAATTAACACATTTGGTTATGTTTGAGGTGCATTCTTTGCTGTCATGGGCTCCAGCATATTTGCTGCACGCTATTTTATTTGTACACTCATTGGCTTTGTGCTTATATCCCGAGCATTTAAAACATCTCAAAGCGCTTACATACTCGTAAGGGACACAAGTGGCCCACTCTATATACAATTTTTTGTTTCTTGTAGAACATGTTCAGATGTTACTGCATCTGCTTCTAACAACGAAATATAACTTTCTTCTCTACAATTTGCGCTTTCATACAGCTTTAAAACTTTAAAATCTTTTCCAGCACATGAATCGTTCTGCTTAACTAAACATTTTACCAAACGTTCATTGCTAATTTTTTCTGTGATCCCAACTATTTTAATAATTTTTTAATTTCATTCTTATTTTTAGTCTTCTCTGTATCATAATCATTTCCAATCGCATACTTACTTTTAATTGAACTTTCTCACAAGCGTCTTTATTTCTAATTTTACTGTTATGTCTCTACTATTTATTTCTTTAACATTTCATAATAGGCTATCAGTAGGCTCAACAGCTTTTTTCAGAGCTTCCTTATTTTGCTTTGTTTTTTTACCTTCCTTTTTCGGCTTGATGACAATTTTATTCTCATTTGCGGCGGCGACCTGAGCATAAGATTGTTTGGAAATTGGCTGCTCATTTGTTACACGTAAGTTGTCTAGCAACTCATTATTTTTAAATTCATTCGACAAATCCCTTACGATTTCATTTTTCATTGCATTCACTTTTACTTCAATATTGTGCTCGAAGAGGGAGTTGAAGTCCGTGATAATGCTACTTTTATTTGAGAATATTTATTACTAAATATCTGCTCAACTAGTTGCTTAATATCACTTCATTTCATTCTTGTTTCTTCACATTTGCTAATCAAGTGTTTAATTTCGACAAATTTTGTATTTGTATCTAATAACGCACACTGGTTACAGAGCCATTTCAAATTAATATTATCGGTTATTATTCTGGTTTCGTTTCTTTTGATGTTACTGCACTGCAAGCAGAAGCTATAGCCACACCCACCAGAGCAAGCTATCATATCATCTACTTGAAGCAGTTTTGCAGTACATTCTTTGCACTCTGCTGGCATTATTAATTGTATATCTTTTCAGTATATGGCAAAGATTTATATGGCAAAGATTAAATATTATTGTATTAAACTAACTGGAATAGTAAAAGTTATACATATAATTTTACATAGCAGTTTTAGTTTCAGTGGGTTAATGAATATAAAAGCCTATTCTACAGTGGCGGCAGTACTGATGCGTAACTGATGTAAGGTAAGGTCTCCACTCCTGGTTCTCGTCTTTGCTAAGCTTAAAGCTTAAAGCTTTGATTTCTTTCTATGGCAACCAATTGAGGCTCACCTGTTGTTATTGTAATGTTTCCGCTGTTGTTCTTGTATTATCAACGCTTTAATATCACAAGTAGAATTATAATTTTCTCTGATTTCACTAGAATTAATGAATTTCGGTTGCACTCCGTGCTCCACGCTTTGGAGGTTGCTAGAACTTTTTTGTTAAACTGTCTATAGAAATTATTAAATTTGCGAGTTATTAGCGCGCTCACTTGAAAACAATGCTTCACTCGAACATGGTTGCACCTTCGCAATTATAAACCGATTTCAAAGCCATCTTCGGTGTTTGAGTTGGGAAACTCTTTGAAATTATTGTCGGTGATAATTTGTATTTTGCGGTCTAATCACTATCAACCATGGCTTCGTCCCAAATCGCTCCACTGTAATCAACCTAACAGTATTTAGTGAATACTGCATTTCTGCTTTTCAGAGTAGGTTTGGAGTTGATACAATTTAAACTGACTTCTCGAAGGCATTCCAGCAACAACTAAGGCATGACGTTTATAACCATCGTAGGAGTGCGGCTTCGAATCCCACTCCTGGGAGAAAAGGATTTGAAGATATTTACAAGTTATAATCGAAACAGCTGTCGCCTTGTCCGCCCTGATGTAACGTTGTTTAAATTTTTCCCAAATTATTATATAAAATTATAAATTAAAAATTGCTTCAAATAAATGTTTTCATACTTTTAAAAGCAATGAGGGCAGTCCCCGCTTTATTCATACAAATATACAACTTCGGTTAATTCTTTGCAGTTCTATAAATAGAAGAAAAATCAAAAAGACAATACCAGTTTCACTGAAACCGCCAACAAAAAGCATATCTTTAATACATGATTACATACAAAGTATGTACTGTGTAAAAAGAATAAAATACGCAGAGAAGGCAATTGTGATAAAGTTTACAACAACTAAGGCATGACGTGGCTGAATGCGTTTGTAACTCTTAAACCATCGTAGGAGTTCGGGTTCAAATCCCTCTCCCGGGAGAAAAGGTTTTGAAGAGATTTACAAGACATAGTCGGAACAGCTGTCGCCTTGTCCGTCCTGATGTCACGTTGTTTAAATTTTTCCAAATTATTAAATAAAAGCATTCGATAAAGTATCTTACAGAATACTTTTATTGAAGCTGGCTGCTATGGGGCTTCACTCTACTTTTTTGATGTGGATTAATCTTGCTTATCCAACAGGCTTTGTGTCGTAGACGTTGATAATACCACGTCCCGTCCCTTCATTGCATGCAAATGACATTGGCTCATGCTTCTCGTTTGCGGAATATATGCCGATGATCTAAAAGTGTTTGCTGTTATAAATAGTTCTTGTGACTCTGAGCGTCTGCAATCAGGCCTTACGAATGTTGAAAACGGGTGTAGTTTAAATCGTTTATCGTTAAACATTAAAAAATGATTTCATGTGAATTTTTCAAAATCAGTTTATACCCTTCGTACTTGCTATAGTAACTATGGCTATACATTGCAATCTGTTGAAGAAATCAAAGACGTAGGGGTTTATTTTGACACTAATACCACGTCCCGTCCCTTCATTGCACGCAAATGACATTGGCTTATTCTTCTCGTTTGCGGAATATATGCCGATGATCTAAAAGTGTTTGCTGTTATAAATAGTTCTTGTGACTCTGAGCGTCTGCAATCAGACCTTAGGAATGTTGAAAACTGGTGTAGTTTAAATCGTTTATCGTTAAACATTAAAAAATGATTTCATGTGAATTTTTCAAAATCAGTTTATACCCTTCGTACTTGCTATAGTAACGCTGGCTATACATTGCAATCTGTTGGAGAAATCAAAGACGTAGGGGTGTATTTTGACACTAAATTTTATTTCTATTTCTATCCATCCTTGCTACCCCATTGCCTTGGAGGGCGCCGCCTTCAAATACTTGCCATGTTTTCGATTGGTTGGTTGTAATCTCGGTGGACGCCGTCACCACACTTTATAGGACATTGAAATCAAAGAAGGTGTACTCCGATTTGGTACAATTAATTTAGCACTTTATTTAAATAAAACTTTTTATGAACACGGCTGAAGCTTAGAGTCGGCAAAATTATAATAATGGCGGTGAAACATGAAAATGCCGAGCCATCATTGCCAATCGTCATTTTCAAGGTTCACCCCACACATATATCTTATTCACTCTTACATGCTATATTTCAGCAGCTGAATACATAACGTATATACAATATTTTATTCTTTCTGGCAAGATGCACTATTCACAATGCCACATCTTGTATTTTGAGCAACGATGTTGCCAGCTGGTTTATAAAAGTTAATTTGGGGGATTTTACCCTTATTTATTTATTTATAAATTCCAAACACAACAACCATAAGTTTTATTTACAATGTATGGGGAAAAGAAGAATTGACAAAGTGATCAGTTTTGTCACATTCGTCTTGCCCATAAACTTGTAAAAATTGTTGCGAACCAACGAAAATATTTACATTAGGGTGTTCCTCCCCTTTTGAATTCGTTGTTTCGGAACCATTTTTGCTACTTATTGAAAAAAGAACTTAGAACTAAAATACATGAATTTTAGTTACATTTTTGTTTAAAATATTCTGTTTGTTGTTTGTGTTTTTTTGTTTGTTTGAATATATTTACATTAGGGTGTTCCTCCCCTTTTGAATTCGTTGGTTCGGAACCATTTTTGCTACTTATTGAAAAAAGATCTTAGAACTAAAATACTTGAATTTTAGTTACATTTTTGTTTAAAATATTCTGTTTGTTGTTTGTGTTTTTTTTTTTTTGTTTGAATTTTTCTTTGTACAATATTTACATTTTAATATCAATTTTTTGTTAACTCAGTGGTGGATCGTGAGCTTGGCTGTGGGGGTGGAAATGGTATCAAAAAGTTTCAGAAATTTTATTTTATTTTTATAAAATCGGTATTCATGTATAAATTGCCATGCATCGTGAAATGCCAAAATTTTGTGCCTACTGCTATTTTCATGCTCAAGAAAAATGCAAAATTTTTCTTGAATATTTTTTGATCTGCGAACAGCGCTTAATAATACCAAAATGTAAGCTTTCGATTTCAAAGTATTTTCTAAAGTATGTATGTATTATGTTTTTAAATACTTTCAGGGGCGCGGAGAGGGATGATTTTAAGTTAGATAGACGTTTTTGACACAATTGTATAAGCGCTATCTATCAATAATGCTTCAACTAACTTAAAATCACATTTTAGTTCGACTTCCCAACGACTCAAGTGGTCGCCATTTCCTTCAAATCACACTCCATACTACTCTAAAAAAACGGAGAAAAAGTAAAGCGTGATTGGCTCGTTTGGAGTGCTTTTTTGTTTTCCGTGCCGGCTTTTCAGCAAAATTTCCGAAAATACCCGATCAGTTTTGACAAAATCTTCAGGTTATTCTAAAGAAAAAGGTTGGAAAAAGTCACACGACAAAATTCCTGAACATGAAAATAGTCAAAATCATAAAACTTGCTATATAGAGTGGCGCTTATATGAAATGAGAATTCGAAATGCAAGTTCAGTGGATTTTCTCTTAGCGGAAACCCTTAAAAATGAAGCAGCGCGCTGGAGTATTTTGGAACTGATCAGCAATTATGACCCCCTATTGCATGAATATTTGGAGAAGGTGAGGGAATCTCAAACGAAAAAGAATCGTCTCAAAGCACATTATTTGTCTGATGGAATACAAAATGAGTTCATAGAAATCTGTGCAAGTCAAGTAATTAGAAAGATAGAATGCGAGAGAGAGTCCGTCAAGTATTACACAGTAATAGTGGATGCAACCCCTGATTCGGTGCATATTGAGCAGACTGTTTTTACATTGCGTTATGTTTTATTAGACAAGGACTCTGCAGAATGGAAAATCCAAGAACGCTTCTTAGAGTTGGTCGATTGTAACGCAAAAACAGGAGATGCTATCGCCGAGCTGATTCGCAGCACTCTAAAAAAGCACAATATTCCACTGGATGTCTGCCGTGGACAAGGGTATGATAATGGCAGTAATATGAGCGGTCATTACAAAGGAGCGCAGGGTCATATCCGGAGAAATAACTCCCTGGAAATATTTGCACGTTGTGCTTGTCATATTTTAAATTTGTGTGGAGTGCAAGCTGCTGAATGTTGTGCAGAAGTCATCACATTTTTCGGTATTATGCAGAAATTGTATAATATCTTTAGCGCAAGCCCTCAGAGATGGGAAATTCTCAAGGAAAAAACTAACTGCTCCTTGCACAGCATGTCACAAACAATATGGCTTGCTCGTGTGGATAGTGTGGAAACTTTTGCAACTCATATTCCCCAAGAAAGCTATTGATGAAATCAAGCTTTTTAATCCGAGTTCAGAAACAGTAACGATTTGGAAGGTATTGAAGCATATATGGGGAAATTTGAGTGTATCCTCTTAGCCTCCATTTGGCTCGAAGTGTTGACGGTAATCAGCCATCGAAATCTGGTACTGCAAGCTAGAAATGCCACACTGGACGTGGAAAAAGAAAATATACGTAGCCTGATTGATGAGTTCAAGAAGTTCAGGGATCGATCATACTTCAAGAATGTAAGGTTCTGGCAGGGAGTTGTGAATAACTTCGCAGAGAAAAGAAGGAAGATAAGAAAGTGCCAGTTCGATGAATTTCCTGGCGAATCACCTGAGTGTGATTCCAAAACTCAATTCAAACAGCAAGTTTTTTACGTTCTTTTGGACTGCTTGGTTGGTAACATGACAAGACGTTTCGAAGCCGTAAATAACATTGCGATTAAATTTAGTTTTTTGTGGAAGTATCAGGATCTGACGGAAGAAGAGCTCAGAGAAAATGCAGCGGAATTCTGCACGATTTATGCTATCGATATTTCTACGGATCTAATAAACGAAATAAGTAAAAATCATTCATCTCAAAGCCATCCACTTAGCAAATTTGGGATGTCATTCGCTGCCACCATTTCAACTTCTGAACAAATTTCATGACTTGAAGGTGGAAGTATTATTTCCGAACATCGGCACAGCATTAAGAATATTTTGCGTTCTTTTAGTCTATTGTCTCGCGTGAACAATTTTTTACGTTCTACTATGAGCCACAATCGCTTGAGAAGTCTTGGAACATTGGAGTTGGAGTCCAGCCTTGCTCGCAGCATTAGTTTTGAATCGGTAATTTCCATATTCGCAGACCAAAAAGCACGGAAGGTTTTCTTTGGCTGATTCAAGCTCTTAAAATGTACATATTTAGAACAAGTTAATGTAAGCAAATCAAACAATGAAATCTAACCTTTCATTTATGTAAGTGCTCCAGTAGGGGGATGTCCCCTATTTCATCATCAGGAGCTAGAAATACACAAAACGAAAAAAGATCTTTTTTATACACAAACAAAAAATTATAAATCAAAACATCACTACTTACTTCTTTGGTTTTCTTTGGCTGATTCAAGCTCTTAAAATGTACATATTTAGAACAAGTTAATGTAAGCAAATCAAACAATGAAATCTAACATTTCATTTATGTAAGTGCTCCAGTAGGGGGATGTCCCCTATTTCATCATCAGGAGCTAGAAATACACAAAACGAAAAAAGACCTTTTTTATACACAAACAAAAAATTTTTAATCAAAACATCACTACTTACTTCTTCAACTGTGATTAGAAGACTAAATCGTTTAATACTAATTATATGTAACAAAGGTATTGAACATAATAAAACAGAAAATATAAACAAACTAAAGAACAGTTTTTGTAAACAAAAATATTGGAAAACGTCACTACATAAGACGGCAAAACAGTAACGATTCAGCTGATCATCCTAGCGTTGGTGTTGTTCTCACCAAGACGATGGTGTAAATATGCATGTACATTAATACATATATGTATATGTTTATGAAAAATACATTAGGGGTGTCTGTTGTTTTTTATAAGGTTGCGGTATGCATATGCACAATTAGAAGTGTCGGATTTGAAATTAATTTTCTTGTCATTAGGTGTGTCTACTAGGTATATGTAACATTTCTAAAATGAATCTTTTATTGTAATTTTTCTCTTCTTCCAAGACGGTGACATTTTCGAAGTCCGGGTAATGCCCTGTATCTCTACAATGTGATGTTAAAGCTGTTTTGTTTTCCGAAAAAATATTCCTTAATTTTTTATTTGATTTGTGAGCGGATACCCTTGTCTTAGGTTTAGATTTTGTAGTCCCTACATATACTTTCTGGCATAAGTGAGACCCGTCGCCATTACAAGGAATCTTGTATACCACATCGGACTTGTCATACTTGGATATTTTATTCTTAACATTGCTGAAAATGCACCGGCGCGTATGGTCATGCGAAAAGGCTAGTCGTACGTTTTCCTTATCATATAAGTTCGATTATTTTATCCTTTCCGCCCAGCGACATATGTTGCAGATTTGTATATTTTATCCTCCGATGTTTCTCTCACATTTTCACCACTGGGTCGAGAATAGTGGTTATAAATCAGTTTTTTTTTTATTAATTTGATGGCGAAGTTGTTGTCCTCTAACGTCTCTTTAATTATCTTTATGGTTTTGTTATGGTACATCTTGTCGCTGATGGAAAGAACCCGCCGCACAAAGTTGTTGGCCGTATTAATAATTATTTTCTTCTCGTGTTGCGAGTTGAAGTTGATGAGGCTTCCGGATGCTGTTGTCTTCTTAAACCAATCCATAGTGATCATGTTGTTTTTCTTAATAACAAGAGTGTCCAAGAACGGTAGCTTTCCATCTTCTTCCACATATATTGTAAATTTGACAGCTTTATGGTATCCATTTAGAAGGCCTAGCATTACTTCCATGTCTTCCGTTCTGACTATGGCGAATAAGTCGTCGACGTATTTTGTGAGCAATCGTGTTTTTTTGACCGAATCCTCCTCGAATCTGGTAAGCAGCTCCTCCATCACGATATCTGCTATAACGGGCGAAGCTGGCGAGCCCACGTGCATTCCCGAACGTTGCTCACATATCTTTTCATTGTATTTGAAATACCTGTTCTCTTTTATGCAGAACTTCACCACTGTCAGAAAAAGCTCTTTAGTCATGGACGTGTACTCTTTTATTTTAATCCATTTTGACTCTATTATCTCGAGGCTACAGGGATACTGAGGAACAACGAGACGACATCGAATGACACTAAACTCTCATCATCGTTAACATATGCGTCTTTGATTTCGTTCTTAAATTCTATTGCGTCTTTAACGTTGTACTTAGATGAGGTGGTAAGATTTTTAAGAATTTGGACGATAAATATACCTAGATTATATGACGAAGGGTTGATGGACGAACAGATGGGCCTAAGAAGAATACCTTCTTTATGGATTTTGGGTAGACCATAAATACGTGGGGGATTGGCTGTTTTACAATTAAGGCGAAACTTTTCTTTCAGATCGATAACTTTGTTACTGTACATTTTTTCCACTATTTCATTGTTTTTCTCCTGTAGCCTTTTGGTAGGGCCCGCTTTAACACTTTGTTCACTATACTCTGTAATTTCTTGTCATACTCTAACTTGTCCATCAACACGGTAACGTTGCCTTTATCGGCATTGAGGACTAGGATTTCTTTGTGCTCCTTTAAAAAATGTTTGGTGGAAAGCAGGGTGTTTTGTATAAATTTGCCCCGAGTCGAAGTTTTTACCTTTTTTAGGTGATCTTTTATAAGCGTCGTTAAATTGTTCCTTTCAACCTCTTGTTTCTCTTTATCCTTAATTGTTTGAATACAATTTTCTCCGTCAGCTATAGTTTTGAAAAGTGGGAACTTATTAACATCTGTGGGAAGTGCGTACTTAGGGCCTAGGGAAAGAAGCCATTGAATGTTGGTGGGTACTTTTATATTTGTTATGTTGCATATCCATTTTGGTACCACCCTAATGTTCAGGAGTTGTGTTTGTTTATGTTTAAGACTTTCGTATTTATTCACTTGTGTGTTTTTGATGGTCGTTTTAAGTTTGCTTGTCAAGAGTTCTTCGCTATCTTTTTGTGTATTTCTAGCTCCTGATAATGAATTCAAACTGAATTCGAAATATTGAGTGAAAATAAATTAAAACAATAACATATTTATTTGTTTTATTTAAAACCGGCCTTGAGGTCAATAAAATTTTAAAATATTTTATATCAACGGCCAAAAACATTCTACATTATTTTGCATATTGTTACAATTCTACCCCATCTACAGTCCATAATTATTGATCTTTGGCAAAAAACCCGAGACTTACGAATTTTTACAAGAAAATACAGTAAGCCCATTATACAATTATGAGGCTTACGATAAAGAAATTAAATATAGGTTACAAATAGCACAGGATAGAGCCTTTAAATTAGTAGAGGAGGCTAAAGAAAAACAAAAGATTAGTTATGATAAAAATATTCAATATAAGGAAATAAATATAGGAGATGTAGTGTTAGTAAAAAGTGAAACAGGTCATAAGATAGATAGTAGATATAAAGGTCCCTATAAGGTACAAAAAATTGATAAAAACAATAATTTTACTCTAATGCCCCATAAAGTAGAAAATATCAATTTTAAAAATAATTACACTTTAATCCCGTCTAGAATAGGAAATAATGATAAGCAAAAATTTCCCAGTAGCATAGAAAATAGCAATATCATAAATAATAAGAAAATAATAATACAAAAAAGTAGACTTCAATTAATAGAATAAGTAAACTTTCAACCTACAAACATAAAATACAAAATATAGAATTAATTTATACTTAACTAAATAAAAATAGAATGCTCATGCAATCTCCAAATGCATAAGCATTCTGACAAAAGGGAGATGTAGTGTAAACAGCCAACAATTTCAATGCCAAATAAGTAAATCAGTTAATATGCTACCCTGTAACAAAAAGAGTCTAAATTTTCATCAACACAAAAAAGGCATCTGCTAATTGTTGCTGACAGAGCAATTCACACGATTTAATACATGTGCGTATACAACGCTCAACTAACCCAAATTTGCATACCGGCAAATTTGCTGACATTGCATTTCCCACAGAAGTCACAACCCAACACAGATGTGTAGCCACATATTTTGTGTCGAGTTGTAAATATGTATGTAAGTATGTATGCTTAAGGTAAATATGTATGCTTAAAGTAAATATGTATGTAAGAATATGTTTAGAATAATTTAGTATAAATAAGCTGACAATATTTGAATGAAGAAGCATTCGCTCATTGACACTTACACCTCACAAAACCGACTACTCTTTTATTAACCTTTTATAGCTGGCGTTTGATGCTGCGTTGGCTATCGTGGTAAGTATGCGGTCACTGGGGACGCTCGTTGGGGACGCTCTGTTGCCGTTGGCGCTGGCGTTGCGCTGACTGTCGTGATTAGTATTTCGTCACTTGGAGACGCTAAAAATGATATGCGGTCACCGAGGACGATCGATGATAATGGGTATGCGTCCACTGGGGACGCTCGTTGGCGACGCGTTGACACTGGCGTCGCGGTTAATATTTAGTCACTGAGGACGCACGATGATAGCGTTCTGTCGCTGTTGACGCTGGCGTCGTGGCTAGTAGGTAGGTACTGAGGGCACTTGAAAATAAAAGATATGCAGTCACCGAGGAAGCTCATGGACGATGGGTATGCGGTTACTGGGGGGCTCGTTGACGGCGCGGTGGCGCTGGCGTCGCAGTTATGTAGCACCTTATGGGTCGCCTCGCGGTCGACTGTGATGAATCGGCGGAGCGCAGTCTTAAGCGTTCAGTGACGGGGAAACCCACACACTCAGTTACAGCTCAATCGTTTTCTACGTAGGGTCATGATGTCTTGTGTTGAAGAAACCTCCTTACACAAGCTATCGCCTCCCGTCCGTAGATCCGATTTACGTTCACAAAGCCGGGCTATACCATTTGTTGGCGTTGTTGGCCTCTAGCGAAAACGGGTCACCTCACGTTCGACTGTGATGAATCCGCGGAGCGCAGCCTTAAGCGCTCAGTGATGGGGAAACCCACACACTCACTTACAGCTCAATCGTCTTCTACGTAGGGTGATGATGTCTTGTGTTGAAGAAACCTCCTTACACAAGCTATCGCCTCCCGTCCGTAGATCCGATTTACGTTCACAATGCCAGGCTATACCCTTTGTTGGCGTTGTTGGCCTGCAGCGATCGACTGTGATGAGTCGGCGGAGCGTAGCCTTAAGCGTTAAGTGACGGGGAAACACACACACTCGCTTACAGCTCAGTCTGCGTCTACGTAGGGTGCTGGTGTCACGTGTTGAAGAAACCTTACACGAGCTATCGCCTCCGTCCGTAGATCCGACTTATACTCACCTTGCCGGGCTGTACCTTTGCTGGCGTCGGCGTTGATGGCTCTGCCGCTGGTATGTGTGACTGACGTCGGTGTGGTTTTTTGTGAAATCTGTACTCACTCGCGTTGGTATATTGGTTCACTGGTAGTGTAACGAACTATCCGCATCGACTTGCCACTTTCACTAGTATACCCTGCCGGAGCGGTGTTGGTACGCATAACTTCCACGGTACTGTATCCTCGTCGTGGGATCGGCATGGAAAGTGGCGGTAGAGTTGTCCGGGTTGGTGTGTACTTCATCGACGCGTCGCTGCCACCACTTACATTGTGGATTCTTTGTCCTGGCCTGTAGTATGTTCTCCAATGGCTATCGGGACAGTGCATCTGCTACGTTCGGGTGATTTTTATTGTATGTTTCCCTGGTACCATGACTTTGTTCGAGGCGTGTGATAAAGGTCGGCGCGTAGTGATTTTGTTGTACATTTGGGATTGGGTTACCGGTACTCAGTTGACTGGATTGTGCTGCTAGTTTCGAGCCCCCGGGCAATCCTTGCCATGTTTCGGAACAATCGAAAGTGACGCAGTTATTTTCATTGCTGGAAACTGAATGTGTTGATTTTATTAACCGACCCAGGTTGTTGCTGTGATGGCAGTCCGAGTAAGCCACGTTGCCGGAGGCTTGCGTGTTGGAACTGTCATGATTTTTCTGTCGGCTTTCTCACCTCTTGTTTTGATCCGCCTTGAGCGTCTTCTTTTGGTCTTCTTGTGTGGGGCACCGTTCGTAGTAAGAGGTTCTCTTTTACTGTTCGCCACTTGTGGTGTGATAACACTTGGGGTGGATGTGTTTTGCCTAAACAGTTCTGCCAAAACGATGTGGCTTCCTCCGCAGGATACTGTAGCTCCTATGCCCCCTAGCGCGTCTAGGCCGATTATGATATCATCAATGGCCCCAGGCATAACGTGTAATACGGTGTGGTGCGACGATTCGCCGAGGCGTACTTCCGTCCGTATGGCATCGAAGATGTGGCTGCTAGTACCGTCGGCCATGGTTATTTGGAGGGCTTCGGCTACCCTTTCTCCGCCTCCTGAGTTTACTATGCATTCTGCTACGACGGTTGATATGAACCTTCGTGAGGCCCCGGTGTCGATGACGGCTTCAATTGGTTGTCCGCCAATTTGGACTAGAGCATAGACACGGCCATGCTCTTGGTGCATGGTTACTGGTATGTCGGCGCCGGAACTTGTGGATTCACAGCGCCTTGTCCTTGGTGTATCCCTGTCTCGTTTTCTGACTGTTCGTCGCCGGCACACATTCTATTGTTCGTACATGAGGCTGACCGCATTCCCAACAGAATAACTTTCTCCTATTTCGACATCTGTCAGTGTAGTGCCCTTCTTGGCCACACCTTCTGCATACGCTGTTGGGTGTTCTGGGTGGGGAGTGGTGCTGCATGTTTGGAATCGTATCTTGTGTTGGCTGCTGATGAGGTGATCTTGCGATCATTGCTTTCTCGCTTACGAATTGTCTCACCATCTCCCGTCGTGGTATTTCTGACGGCCGTCGATGGCCTTCGTGGATGCCCTCATAGTATTCTGCGAGGGTGAGAAGTTCCGCTAAACTCTTGAAATCTCGTCGACGGATATATAGTAGGTAATCCGGGTGGCTGTTTCAGAATATACTTTCTAGCCGTTGCTCTTTACTGCAACCGGCGGACCCCATCAAGTTTTGTGCTGCAAGCACGTAATCCTTGTACTTCTCCCGTGCGTGTTGCTTTCGCTGCCGTATGTTGTCCTCTAGATGCTCGAAATATCTGGCCGGTAAGAAAAATCGGAGGAAATCACATACGTGTTCGTTGTTGTTGTGGTACCATGGGGGGGGGGGGGCGGTGTTGCAAAGTTACTCCGGCATCGTTTTCGGGAGGAGGTCTACACTTACCATGTATACTTCTGACAACCCTTCCAAACGTTCTATGATGGCGAGGGGATCCCGTCCACCATCGTATTTCACTGACCACTTCCGTACTTGGTCGATGATTACGAGGGCCGATGCCTCATTACGTTGGCCTATCACATCCTTCGGGTGTCCGGTGCTACGCGTGGATACTGGGGTGATGGTTGTAGGTTCTGTGTCGGAAATGTAAATTGTGTCGGTTCCCGTGTCTTTGTGGGACCTCTCGCTCCCGTTACTCTTGGAGTCGGTGAGATTGGTATCTTTGATCCACTCTCGTTCTCCGAGTTGGTTTCCTTGGCCCTATGTGTAGCCTCCATAGGTATGAATTTTTCGTATATCTCGTAGTTGGTCGGTGCCTTGGAAACTGTTAAAACTATCCTCTTTCAGATTTCTCGCGTTGTACCTGTGTGCTCGATATCTAGTGCTTGGCCTATGGTCACCACCTGCTCTTTTGCGACGTTATCCAGCCACGTTGCATCAAGTGGCTCAGTCATCTTGTACATTTTTCTCGGGGATTTTTCCCGCTGAATATTAAGTTATACGACTTGGAGAGTCCCTGTTCGGGCGCCAATTGTAACGAGGCTTTCCCTCTGCCTCGATGCTTCTTAACTAATTGCTGGGGTATACTCGCCGTGTCCAGGGTTCCGTACAATAAATTTATACTTTGGGGTAATTTTTCAAGTCGTACAAATTCACTTTATTTAACTTAATTATTTATAAGCCTAGAATTTCATTTAAATTCAATTCTTCACTTTATTTGGTGTTTGGTATCGGCGTGGGTAACGGTTCACCCGAGTCCCGTTGGCGTGCCTGCTGGCGTGCTTGCTTATGTTGTTATTACTCTGCTGTATGTATTTGCTTTTTGTATTATGCTTTTGTATTGGCTAACGGTCCACCGGGTCCCGTTAGCGCGTGGTTATGGGACGCCTTAGTGGCGTGCCTACGCTGGCGTTCGTCGCTGCGTTGGCTGTCGTGCTAAGTATGCGGTCACTGGGGACGCTCGTTGGTGACGTTCTGTTCCCACTGGCGCTGGCGTTGCGCTGACTGTCGTGATTAGTATTTCGTCACTTGGAGACGCTAAAAATGATATGCGGTCACCGAGGACGCTCGATGATAATGGGTATGCGACCACTGGGGACGCTCGTTGGCGACGCGGTTAATATTTAGTCACTGAGGACGCACGATGATAGCGTTCTGTCGCTGTTTACGCTGGCGTCGCGGTTAGTAGATAGTTACTGAGGACGCTTGAAAATAAAAGATATGCAGTCACCGATAAAGCTCATTGACGATGGGTATGCGGTTACTGGGGGGCCCGTTGACGGTGCAGTGACGCTGGCGTCGCAGTTCTGTAGCACCTTATGGGTCGCCTCGCGGTCGAGATGTCTCGCGTTGAAGAAACCTCCTTACACGAGCTATCGCCTCCGTCCGTAGATCCGACTTAGTGCCCGGCTGTACCGTTGCTGGCGTCGATAGGTGGCGTCGGCGTTAATGGCTCTGCCCCTGGTATGGTTGACTGACGTCGGCGTGGCTTCTGCTGTACTCACTCGCGTTGGTATATCGGTTCACTGGTAGTGTAACGAACTGTCCGCCTCCACTTGCCACTTTCACGGCTTTGTACTCACTGACCTATTTTCTTGCTGTGGTGGTTGTTATTATATACTTCGGTAATCATAATGCATGTGTTGATGATTTTGGTTTGCTCGCCGACGTGTTGCGACCGTGTTGTTACGATCGGTCGTGTGTCGATAGGATCTATAGTTGTTGTTGTCGCATGGCTTGAGTATATTGTTGTTTGATGTTGTGGTTGAAGTGGGTATGGCCTAGCCTATTGCGTGTTGTATTCATGTGTTTAATTTGATATGTTTATTGTGTGATTGTGTTGCTGGCTTCGTCAGCTTCATTGTGCGGTGCTAGTGTCGTATGTTGCTGCCTTCGCTCAGCCGTATATTGTGTTGCTATGACAGTGTTGTGTGGGCCAAATTTGTTGGCAATATTTGGTCCTCACAACCTCATCTAGTACCACGTTCCAGGAACCATCTTTCAGGTCCAGTACACTAAAGTACTTCACCCCTTCTAATCTTGTTGTAAGATATTCTAAGGTCGGTATCAAAAACTCTCATCGGCTACGCTGCCATTTAAGTCGGATGGGTCGATACTTAAATCTTTCCTGTGTTTCTTCATAACTAAAGCTATCTAATGAACCTATTCGTTAGTATCTGCCCTAGAAATTATCCCATTTTTCTTTGACTCATCCAGCTTTTCTTTGAATTTTGTTTTATATGAATTTTATATATTTTATTAAATCTTCCCAAACTCTTAAATAAATCCGAATACTGATCTTCAACAAATTTTTGATCTTCTTCTCTCGCCACCGCATTTATAAAAATTTGTTTCTTGCTGTTTGTTTCTGGGTACGTGCAATGTCCACCAAACCAAAAGCAACGCGAGCAGTCAGCCCCAGAGAAGGCACTGTGTCTATGTCAACAATTTCAATTTCAATGTTTTTCTTCTCATTATGCAATTTACAATGAAGTTGACATAATCCAGTTGGTTTTACAACTCCTCCTCCAAAGGAACGAAGTATAGATCTAGACGGCTTTAGTTTGTAGTTGGGAGCAACAATATCCAATAGTATATTTGGAAGGATTGTTACGCTCGATCCTGTATCTACTTTGAATGAGACTAATTTTCCACCTACCTGGATATCTCCTTCCACAACGACACTTTTCTGTTGGCTGTATTTGCACTGCAGTCGACAGGTTTTACAACTACTGAAGAAATATTTGTTTGCTTTAACGAATGAATATAAAATTCAAAATTTTCGTAAAAATCTGATTCATTAATGGTTTGCACATGTTTTATCTCATCTGACTTACAAATTGAAGCGAAATGATTTATTTAAACAATTTTTATACGTTTCCCCATAGGTTGGGCAATTTTCCTTCCTATGTTTATAGTTACAATATTTGCATTTATCTTGTACATACTTATTAGTACTCTTGTTAGTGGATGTTGTTTATTGCGATATTTTCTTCAATTCTCTTCAAGTTTATTGCGGTGGTGAATTTCACTAATTTTTTCCGTTGTTTTTGTTGTTTAACGATAAAGACACTCCCTGAAGGCTTTGGGGTGTGTTATCGATGCTAATAGTTCTTTACCGGATACATATCCGGTATGTTCCGGCAACAAGGCACCATTAAGGTACTAACCCGAATCTCTGGAACGATTTATATGACCACATTAAACCTTCAAGGCCATCCCTCCCTCTCCACCCCCTAGTTCCATAAGGAGCTTGGTGTCGCCAAAGCTTCGCCTGTTAATGAAACAGGATTCGCCGCAGGTAGGTGGGGATGACAATTGGGTTGGAGAAGTTATATATTGCGCTGGCAACGCCTTGAGAGGGTTGCGCTACACAACCCCTTGAATCCCAATCCTGGTTCGGTCGTGCGATTCATTGTTTGTGCTTGCTATTTCGTTGTTTCCTTCGCTCTGCTTTTATCCACGGATGCTTCTTATGTTAAATTTTATACTTCCAATAAACGCATTTGCAAATTATTGTCTGAGACACCCAAAGCGATTTGAAATCTCAACATTTCACTCTCATTTTCCCCGAATTCACAATTTTTTACTAACCGTTTTATGTCCATTAAACATTAATCGAAAAGTTTCCATCTTTTTGCTTGCGTTGGTACAATATAAAGCGCTCATATACGGCATTCTTTTTCGGTTCACAAAAATCTGCAAAGGTTTTTGTTACCGCTTGATAAATTGCTTGTTCTGCATTTGTCAATACCCCGCTCACCAATTATATTCAAGAAAACATTAATTTTAACAGCATCTGGCTTTGTATTTAATTCTGCTGCTTGCATATATATGTCAAAATTTCTTTAAATCTTCGCAAGTTTTCTGATAAATTCCCATCAATTTGCAAAGGCTCGGGCTTTCTTACGAAGTCACCAATTTTTATAGCAATCGTGTTTTCTGGCAATGAATTGTTTTCAAGTGTCAAGGCTGAGTTGCCGAATTCTTCGGCCATGTGTTTATGGTAACAAGTTTCACGCTCTTGTTTTTTCACTTGATTTTCGTTTTTAATCACTTTTGCAGTTACCTTTGTTGCAGCTTCACAATTTTTTAATTAATCAACTGCAATTTTCTTTACGGTCAAATCAATTAATTTTTCTGTCCGCTTTTCTTTTTGGACTCTTTATTTCTCTTGATCTTAATTTCATTTTATTTCAATAATTCAGTTACTAGTTTGTCCGCAGCGCCATGATATCTTCTCTTTTAGCTTATGATTTAAACTGTCTTTATTTAGTAATGTTCATAGTGGTGATACAAAGTATGCTTATCGATAACTACCAAGTATTATCGATGCTACAATATACATCTAATTTTTTGTTATTGTATACAGCTTTTATTAAGCCCGCATTCTCTTCTAATGCGCTGATGGTTTGTGTGGATGGTTCATCTGCCTTCGAAATCATGTGTGCTGCTACTGCAGAGAGATGAGTTTGTTTGTTTTTTGTGTGCTTCTCATGCTCTTTAAATCATACAGAGATTTGTCTTTTTGTTGGTCCTATGTATTGTTGCATCGCAGCCAGTACAGCTGATTTGATAAATACCGCTGCATTCGTAGATGATGTAAACTATTTTTATGTTATGTTTACCAAATATTTTAACCAAGTTGTTGGTGATTGTCGGAAAATATGTATAAGGTATGCGCGTTATTTTATTTGTTTTAATTTCATTATTTTGTATGAAAAGGGTTGTCATATTATTTTTGTGATGGAAGTTCGAATGTTTTTTTTATCAATTTATCGATACGATTTTTTTCATAGCCATTTATTGCTGCTAACTCAACAATTTTTTAACATTAACTTTTGAAGCCTATCAAGTCGTACGCGTCACTGTATCGTACATTTCTGCCGCGTAGCCATACCACAAGGTTTGGGGAAATCGAGCGATAACGTAGCATCGTTCAAGTATGAATGCAGATATTCGAATTTGTGTGTTTGTGTGGTTAAGTGATTGCAAATAACGAAAAAAAAATTTACCTCCTTTGGTTAGTGTTTCGAAAGACCAACGGAAAACTTGAAAGCGTGTAATAATTTAAAAGAAAAAATGAGTCAACCTACTGAAAAGTGTAAAACTTTATTAAAAGAAAAAGAAACGGAAAAACTAAAGCATAGTAGCGGGATATTTGCACAAAAACAAAACTAACAGTTAAATTATTACGGTATGGGAAAATCTACAGACTCCGAAGTTACCAGACCGTCTTCAACGAACGCTATTGTTGGAGGCGGTGGTGGAACAGAATCATCCTTAGCATCTACCACATCTTCAACGGCTACAGCGCCAACAAATGATGGGGTTGTTTCAAATAATTGTGATGTTTGTGGATATACAACAGAGCCTATTTATATAATGGTGCAACCACCGCCTCACCCTAAGACTATGGATAGCAATAGTGAGCAAACAAGTATAGGGTGTGGTTCGTCATCTCCATCGTGTTTAATGTCATTATCGTCAATTAGAATAACCCACTCAATAGCAACAACTGTAGTTTCCTCCACTAGCTCGTCATCAATACACGCTAACTCTTCAATGGGTACGGGACGTATAATCGAAGGCTCATCATCATTATCTGGTAATAATGCAGTTAGCACCACCTCACATGCAGCTACGAAATCGGCATCTGGTAGTACTTTGAAGAGCTCAGATCTCAGTTAATTTCTGAGCAAGCGCGATTATGAAAATCTACTAAGTATTGTCAAGAGTATCGCTATGTCGCAGCCTGCGCGCTTAACTTCATCGCCGATCGGAGGCCAAACGCTAGTACAACAATTACTTCAGTGCGTTTTTAACACATTAAGTAACAATGGTGGCTCATTGGCAGCATCTTCTGCTGCGCATAACTCTATTCCAACAACAACTCCGCCTGCAAGCTATCAGAATATACGTGCATCAACAACTACCACCTACACCACCACCTCACAGCAAGCAACAGCAGCAAATGATAATGCTGCATCTACATCTGCATTGCTCGAACAGTCACCTATTAAATCAATTTCGAACCTCGCTTCGAGTCATATAAAAACAGCGGCTATAAAGGGTATACCAATCACTAAGAATGGCGACGTCGCTACAGGTAGTGAAAGCGCCAACAACAGCTTCACCAATACCGCTACTACAGTGGCAGCTGCATGCCCAGATCCTATCGCCGCTAAGCTAACATCATGCCCTTGCACACGTCTCAGCGGGGGCTCGGCAAACGATAAAAATACTTGCAAGAATATAGATGATGGCGCTATCGCTCCACCACAGCATTTGGTAAGCAGTCCGTCGCTGCAGAAGCTAGTTACAGGAGGCAGCATCTCCTCACACACTGCTGCTATTCTACACAAAACTGCTAACAACCCAATAACACGCTCGAAGCATCGCGGCATTAGCCATCATTACCAGCACCACCATCATCATCATCACCACCACCATCGACACCAGCAACATCAGCAGCAGCAGCACCTACAACAACAACATAAGACGCTTTCGACCATTTTGGGTACTAAGGCTACCCCTAGTGCTTTGGCACGTCCCACTCCAGTGAAAAAAACACAACAAAGCTGTTTGGATGATAGTGGTTTGGGCGCTGACGCTGATAGCAGCACGACAAACGCAACCATGTTTGTTACTGCACCAGCACTCACATCAGCAACCGCGGCAGCAGCAACAGCACAATCTCTACCAGCTTCAACTACATCGGCCGCCACTTAAAGCAGCGGTGCTCTAGATGATTTTGGTGTTGCTGTCTCAGATTCACGCACTCTCGCTGAAGCATCGCGCAATCTAACACAGATGCTACGTAAAATTTTCAAAGAAGTTATTACCAATAAGATTGATTTATCTGGTGGTGGTGAGGAGAATTCTCGTAAATGAAGCGGCTTAGGTGCTTTAATTGAGTCTATGAAGAATCATGGTAAAGGCATATACTCAAGTACATCCTCAGGCACATTAGATCCAGCTTTACGAGATACTTATGGCCGTCCAAAACGAGATATCTCTACAGTTATACATATTGTATTAATGAGTGGTGGCAACGGCGCGCACCCACGTATTTGCTATAGAATAGTTAGGCGAGAAAAAAAGGGAAGAAATAAAACACCAAAAATGACAAAGTGATAGCTTATTTTTAATAAACAATTAGAATAAAACAACAAATGTTAAGGAAAGTATTAACAATTGTTGTGGAAAAATTATATTTAGTATATTATAAAAAGTGGCACTTACGTGGAAATCTTTGTTTCTTTGACGGCTGCTGGATTCAAAGGGATCGAGCCTTTTTCCAACAAAAACCGATGAACCCACGATGCGGCACCTTCGTTGGGTTTCCCGGCAACAAAGTTGCTATTCCGAGGTCTCACAGCGGTAAAGCATAAATATGCATACGTACTATCACTCACATATGCCTGTGTGCTAGTGACTACAAACAGGTGTGGTTGGCAGTTAATTATGTGAAGAGAGAGGGGGGGGGGGGGGGGCGCGCAGATATATTTAGGTCTGTAACCTAAATATACAGGCCCGCTTGCCGTAAGCAACAAAAAAAGAAAAAAAAAGGATACCACGTCATCACACGCCCAGTAAAGCGCTGCATTGAAATAAGGCGATGCAGGTGCAGACTGCAAGCACTGCACGCCGTCTGGTTGGCCTCACGTTTCGCTCTCCTGTGGAAAAAGAAAAGAAGTTATTAAATACAAGTATGTGGTTTTGAATTACGTGCAGTATTTACTTAAGTATGTATAAGAATATCAGCGTGTGAGGCGGTGAGGACAGGAATTTTATTTCTGGCAGGCTCCTGAGACCACCAACCCGAATACGGTCGGTTGCGTTAGGAGACCGCCAACTGTACATGCCGGTGTACAGCTCACCATCATTTCGGCATATATGTCAGCGGCGAGTGTAAGCCGAATGGGTGATGAGCGGTAGAATTGCGGATCCACTGGTCGCATAAATTTAAAAGGCGCGGCAATCTTCGGGTCCACATTAGACGGCGGACTCAAGCGATAGTGGCCTTTGACCACTGCGCCTTGGGTGGTGACATGCGTGGATGAACCGAACTTTCCACGCAGAATAAGGGTGCATTGCCCTGGCCCTTGGCGCTCCAATTTCCAATCGCGTACCAGATTTGCATCGCCGATTATGCTGGTGGCGCAGAGATCGATAGTGGCACGAACCAGGTGTAAGTGCCTGCGCGATTCGATGTGAACGATAGCCGTCGGCGCAAAGGGCATGAAAGGCCGCACGATGGGCGATGGTGTAGCCTGCAGAAGTCAACTGGTCCGGAAGCCTTCCGGTGTACCGCGCGATAGTGCTCTTTCATTTTGTGCGTCAGAAAGTCGTAGTTTTACTTCATTTATATTGTTATACAAAAGTTTTGGATCAATATTAAAAAGTGCAAATCTGGGTGAAGCTTTAATTTTAGAGTGATGACGATCATTATAGTTACCTATCGCCAGTTGAATCCTCATTTCAGTAGAGAGCTCCGGATCGTCGATACCTGTTAGTTTTTCCAACAGGGTCGAGTGGAGTCTCTCGATATCTGCGTTTCTGGTATGACTATTCGGAGTAGTCAAATGCACTTCTATGTTTTCTTTATTAAAGTATTCAATTAACTGCTCAGCTCTGAATTCGTTATCCATTACCACTTTCTTTTTTTTCCCAAATTTAGCAAATTACTCGATTATAATTTTCTTTTTTGATCTCCAATTTCGATCTATTATGTCATAAGTTGTAGCAAATTTAGTTAATTTATCAATGAAAGAGACAAAGGATAATCTTTTAAAATGGAATATATCAATATGAAGAATTTAATTTTTTTCGGTAGGGGTTTCTGTAAAACGAAAAATTGGTTTAATTGGTTTTCTATTGTATTTAATTTCCTGGAATTTTTGACAATTGCCTATTATAAGTTGAATTTGTTCTTTAAATTTTGGGGAGTAGATTTTGTCTTTTAAATTATTATATGTTTCATTTATACCACTATGCATAGATTCATTGTTATGATACAATGATATTTGTTTATGAAGATCTTCTATTCTATTTCTATTGCCCTTTTTGTACATTTTACAAATTTTATTTTGTTATCTTGAGAAAACATTGATATTATTATAAGTTGTATTTTATTATAATTGGAATTTGATACTTCAGAAAATATCCCTATTCGACCCCGCTTATTGCTAAAATGTTTTTTATTTTGTTTTCGTCGTCTAATGGATTTATTTCAATTACTTTTCTTTTATGAATATTTTTAATTTCATTTACCGGACTAAAAGTTAATATAATTTGGATTTTGTATTTGTTTACTATTTCTTCCTTTATGACAACGTGATCTAATAACTCCTCTTCCGCCGAGTGTATAGTGTCTGACATTTCGAAATTAGACTCATTATCATTTTCCTCATTAATTTTAGGTGAATTTTCCAAACGACTTAAAAAGTCTGCCACTTTATTGTCCCTGTCATTCATATAGTCTATTTCATAACTAAACTCTTGTAATTTCAGCAACCATCTTTGATGGCGCGGTGAACATTCTTTTCCTTTATATTTGGTATTTAAGTATTTAATGGGACAATGAAAAAAAATAAATAAATGTAAGGCGCGATAACCTCCGAAGAGATCTATGGCCGATCTTATCTTCCAATTTGCGTCGTGCTCATCTTGATTTTCCCTACAAATTGGCCGGACGGGACCTACATGTTTTATGCCGACTCCGAACGGCATCTGCAAGGCACATGAGTTTTCACTGAGAGCTTTTCATGGCAGAAATACTCCCGGAGCGCTTGCCAAACACTGCCGAGGGGCGACCCCGCTTAGAAAAATTGTCTTCTAATTTAAAAACTTATTTCTAAAATTTTGATGTTGCTTTGCCCGGGGTGCGAACCCAGGGCATACGGTGTGGTAGGCGGAGCACGCTACCATCACACCACGGTGGCCGCCGGGACAATGATCTGTTACAATTTTGAATTTTTTTCCATAAATATAAGGTCTTAAATAAGTCACGGCATAAATAATTGATAGAAATTCTTTATCTGTTGTACTATAATTTTGCTCGTGATTATTTAGAGTTCTTGATATGTAGCAAACAACATGTGACATGTGACAACACAGCACCTATTACATAATCACTAGCATCTGCTGTTATTGTGAATTCTTTGTGGTATTCCGGATATTTTAAAATAGGGTGGGAAAAAACTAAAACTTTAAAATTTTCAAAACTACTTATGTATTCTAGGTCATTAACATTTATTTTGCAATTCTTTTTAAGATACTTTATCATAGGGTAAGCAATCTTTGAATAGTTTTTTATACACTTTCGGTAATAACCAGTAATACCGAGAAATCCTTTTAGCTGTTTTTCTGTTTTTGGAATATCTAATTTTCTAATTACGTAAATTTTAAAAGGGTTTGGTTTAATGCCTTCAGCTGTTTAAATATGACCAAGAAACGCAGTCTCTTTTAGCATAAAACAACATTTGTCCGGCTGTATTTTTAAATTGTGCTCTTGAAAAATTTTCTCTAAGCTATTAGCATGTTCCTCCAAAGACGTTGAAAAAATAAGAATATCGTCTAGATAAACTACACAGATTTTATTGATATACTCTCCAAGAATTTCATTTATCAAACTTTGAAAGGTTGCAGGCGCGTTCTTAAGCCCAAAAGGCATCCGAACATATTCATATAACCCTGCAGGTGTAACAAAATCTGTTTTTTCGATGTCATTTTCGGCCATCAGTATTTGGTGATAGCCTTTTGCCAAAACTAAGGTGCTAAAATATTGAGCTTTACCCAGTTTGTCTAAAATGCCTTCGATGTTCGGCAAAGGATTTTTATCATCGACGGTAAGTTGGTTAAGCTTTCTATAATCTACAAATATCCTGTAATTTTGTATCCCTGCATAATCCTTCTTTTTAGGTACTACAATAATTGGCGAACTGTATTTGCTTTTACTTTGCCTTATTATTCCTTGTTTTTCCATTTCAAGTATTTGTTTTCTAACTTCTTCTTCGTGCTTTGGTGGCAATCTATATATTCTAGAATTAATTTGCTGGTCAGTTACTGTTTCTATTTCATGTACAACGGAATTAGTGTTTGTTAAAATATCAGCTTCTTTATAAATTAACTTCTCAAATTTTTTCAAAAGTTTGCTTATGATAGCTTTTTCTTGACTATTCAAACGGCCTAATTGTATATTTTGCTTGTCATTGACCTCCAAGATATCTACCTGATCTATCAAAGTTTTTGTAAGAAATGGAAGGATTAAGTCATTGCTCAATTTCAATTGTAGATTTGAAATATCAACTGTTTGAACATTTCTGCTAATCCAATCCATGCCCAAAATCATACCAAACGGTTTATCAAAATCCAACATTACCCATTTCATTCTACTATTTTGTGGAGCACTAAACTTCGCAGGACTTGGTGTAATTACCATTTTATTTGGCTTACTGACCATTCCATTTATTGTTCTTAAAATTATTTATTCTTTTGATAATGTGGGTAAGTTAAATTTTTCAAAACTTCATTTCTTTAAAATACTTAGAGTTGATCCAGTGTCAACTAAAGCAATAAATTTTGTATTAAACAAAGTTAATTCAATATAACTTTTTGTTAAATCCGAGGCTAATTTAAAAAAAAATTGTCCTCAACATCATTCGATCTTTCATCTACAGTTTGACTCATTGTGTCAACGTCCATTGGTATATTTGAATTTCTTGTTTGCCCTGTTCTATTAGTATTTTGGTTATTATTATTTTGCCTATTATTTGAACTACCCGCATTTCGCCAATGGTTATTCATCTGGTTTGGAAAACGACTATTGTTCTGATTATAACCAAAATCATTTCTTTGGTCAACACCTGACCTTTGGTTACTTAAATTACTGTCATAAGTGAAATTTTGATTTCTAAATTTGCTTGAGTTAAGCCGATTTAAATTTGCATTATTAAACGGATATTGACCATCTGAAAACTTTTGCTGAATTTGTTGTTGAAAGTTACCTTAAAATTGATTGAACTTTCTACCATTATTTGAGTTATTGTAAGAAAAATTATTGGTATTTTTGTTGTTATTTTTAATTAAAAGATAAGTATTTAAATTATTCTCGTCCGTACCTATAAAATCGTTTATCACCTTTTCCACCTTATTTAGGGAAAAAATATTTCTTATGGTATATGCTAAAGTACCAGTGACTAATTGTTTTATTCTTTGGATCAACATTCCAGAAAAGATTTCCCTCATAACTAAACCATTTTCACTTAAAGTGCAATATTCTGTTATATCATCAATAATATACTTATTTTTAACACATAAATCTCTAACACTACTCACTCGAAGTGAAGAAATTTCGTCCGTGATCATCATTTGGTCACTTCAAAAAGTGTTCTTTTAATTTTTCTTTGCATAATGTCCAACTTGCTGGTGGGGTCATTTGAATGTAATTTATTGTGGATCCTTCAATCTTAAGGTCGAATATGATTTTGTATGCTAATTCTTGTTCCGAAGCATAGTTCAGAAGAATCCTGTCCACTCCATTAATAAAAGATGGCAACATTTTTGGGTCGCCAGTGAACGGCTGCAAATATTTAACGTCTTTTTCTATTTTTCTTCTTAAAAAAAATTTTTTTAAAGTAAAATTTTAACAAAAACTTTAATATCTTTACAGTATATAAGTAAATTATGTCAACATACAACTCCAGTAATGATATGGTGCAACAAAATACAAAAATAAAAGAAAATTTCTAAATGGGCGTGGCTCCACCCTTTTTCATTTAATTTGTCTAGGATACTTTTAATGCCATAAGTCGAACAAAAATTTACCAATCCTTGTGAAATTTGGTAGGGGCTTAGATTCTAGGACTATAATTGTTTTCTGTGTAAAAGGGTGGAATCGGTTAAAGCCACGCCCAGTTTTTATACACAGTCGACCGCCTGTCCTTCCGCTCGGCCGTTAACACGATAACTTGAGCAAAAATCGATATATCTTTACTAAACTCAGTTCACGTACTTATCTGAACTCACTTTGTATTGGTGTAGAAAATGGCCGAAATCCGACTATGAACACGCCTTCGATTTAAAAAATTACGAAAAATGAAAAAAATCCCATAATTATATACCAAATACGAAAAAGGGGATGAAATATGGTAATTGGATTAGTTTATTGACGCAAAATATAACTTTAGAAAAAACTATGTAAAATGTGTGTGACACCTACCATATTAAGTAGAAGAAAATGAAAAAGTTTCGCAGGGCGAAATCAAAAGCCCTTGGAAGCTTTGCAGGAATACTGTTTGTGGTATTACATATATAAATAAATTAGCGGAACCCGACAGATGATGTTCTGGGTCACCCTGGTCCACATTTTGGTCGATATCTCGAAAACGCCTTCATATATACAACTACCACCACTCCCTTTTAAAACCCTCATTAATACCTTTAATTTGATACCCATATCGTACAAACACATTATAGTCACCCCTGGTCCACCTTTATGGCGATATCTCGAAAAGGCGTCCACCTATAGAACTAAGGCCCACTCCCTTTTAAAATACTCATTAACACCTTTCATTTGGTACCCATATCGTACAAACAAATTCTAGAGTCACCCCTGGTCCATCTTTATGGCGATATCTCGAAAAGGCGTCCCCCTATAGAACTAAGGCCCACGCCCTTTTAAAATACTCATTAACACCTTTCATTTGATACCCGTATCGCACAAACAAATTCTAGAGTCAACCCTGGTCCTCCTTAATGGCGATATCCCTAAATAGCGTCCACCTATAGAACCATGGCCCTCTTAAAATACTTTTTAATACCTTCCATTTGATACACATGTCATACAAACACATTCCAGGGTTACCCTAGGTTCATTTTCCTTCATGGTGATTTTCCCTTATTTTGTCTCCATAGCTCTCAACTTAGTATGTAATGTTCGGTTACACCCGAACTTAGCCTTCCTTACTTGTTTAGTAATTAATTTTGCCTTTTTAATTTCAGGAAAGACAAACAGTTGAAGACGATTGACACGATCGCGACCTCGTCAGAACGCCGCTAACTTCCATTAATACCATCCATCTATAACAAAACAAATGATATAAAAAGACTACAGCTATAGCATTTGAGCAAGCCAACATTTGCAAATTCTTATATATTTGGCCATAATATGCCTCCAAACATGAAACGGTATCGAAGCAGATATGCCAAATTGCGCATGAGTGTTAAGGATTTTGATTTCCTCAATCGAAAATCACCTAACACATTAATTTTTTTGCAAAATTTTCTGCGCACAAAGAAAAATTGTGGCAAATAATTTTAAAAATTTTCCAAAATTCGTAAAAAGCAGTTTGTGTTATCAAAAAGAACTTAGGTGTAGCGCCTTTTTTTGGTGAGTAAAAATAATGGTGTGCGTGGGGTGCGCGCATTTGATTATTTCGATTCACTCATGCTCCATCTCATCCGAACCCAATATTGGATACCGAATGTCAAGACCATGATCAGAGCCATTATCCACAATTGCAAAACCTGCATTATTCACCGAAAGCAGGCGCAGTCCCCAATTATGGGCACCCTTCCCTGCGAACGGACTACTTTTACCCGCGCGTTCACCAATACCGGGGTAGACTTTGCGTGGCCTTTCGAAATCAAAAGCTACCGCGGTAGGGGGTGTCGACTGTCCAAAGGCTACGTGTGCCTTATTGTCTGTTTCACTACTAAGGCAAGCCACTAGTGACCTGAGCACCCCATGCTTTCTAGAAGCTTTTTCGCGCTTTATCGCTAGAAGAAGATGTCCAAAGAACAAAGTTCGTACCATTGTCGGAGCTTCCAGATCTCTACGATCGGAATTCAAAGCCCCCTGGCAAAAAGCCGAGACAAAACAGTCTCCAAGTATAGCCATCAAGCATTAATTTGGCATTTTATTCCCGTCGCCGCTCCTCATATGGGCGACCTGTAAAAAGCGGGCGTGAAGAGCTTCAAAAGCTACTTCAAAAGGTCGCTTCTCCCCATAAGTACATTATGGAGGAGTTCCAAACACTTTTTTGTGCAGGATTGAGGAGTGCCTCAACGCGCGCCCACTCAGTCCAGTGTCGAATGACCCAACAGATCTGGAACCACTAACCCCAGGGCATTTCCTAACGGGCAGCCACCTGCTGACTCCGCCAGAACCAGATGCCAGTGAGAGCTCTGTCTCGATGATCGATCGGTGGCAGAAACTCAAAGCCCTCCATCACACTTTCTGCAAACGATGGAAGGCCGAATACCTTTCCGAACTTCAAAAACGAGTGAAGTCGAAACAGTCAAAACAAAATCTTAAAGTGGATGATCTAATTGTCATCAAAGAGGACAACTTATTTCCCAACGAATGGAGGTTAGGTAGAGTTGTCAACGTACACCCCGGCGAAGATAACCGAGTCCGTGTAGTCGACCTCATAACCGAGAAGGGTCAAGTCTGACGACCTTTGGTCAAACTGATCCTTCTTTCCACGGAGATAAATTGTGAGAGGACCAAGAGCTCTTCCTAACAATCCCTCCGTTCCTCCACATCCCTCCTTTCAAAAAAAAAAAAAGGGAAATCGACCCCACGCTCCCTATCGAGAATCCACCAAAAACCCAGCTCTCGTTCACCCGAAACGAGGCCAACCAACAATCCTAACGCAGATCCGCGACCTACCACCAGAACCTAAAGGAATCGGCCCATTTTATTTTTCTTTTTTTTTTACAAATCAAACCCACAATTCACCCGCTCACCCATAGCGAGGACACCGTATCCAATTCACCCGTTGCCCCATAACGAGGACACCAGAAACGCCTACCGCAGAAGGACGAACCTATCTGCCACAGAAAACCTGTGCACTCGTTGGCGCGCAACGAACACTATCGCACGCCTAACGCAGATGGGGAAACCCATCTGCTCCAGATATTAGCTTTATTAACATTATTTAGATTTTTAGAAATCGTAATCAACTCAATCCGAATTTGAAAGAACAGCACTTGACCATTCAAAATTCGGATTAAAACCCCCAAAACTTGCAAATTATTTTAATAGTGCTAAGCATTCAGCTTCATAGCTCAGTAATTTTGAGTGATAGGAAATGCATGCAGGCATAAATGCTATCCAACTGCATGCAGCGTGGAAACATTGTTTTTTTGGATAGATTTAAGAAATATTTTTGGGCGCGTATTAAAAGTCGACCTCCTGTTCTACTAATTCCGTATGTTCGGAACATTCGCCTCCATTTGAGAATTTGGAGAATCGGTTTATAGTTGGAATATTTTGCATATTCGGACCTCGTGAGGTAGTATAAAAGAACGTATTCCGAATATTCTAAATTAACGGTTAATCCGGAACATTTCCACGAATACTTAAACGGACGGGATCTTTCCAAAATCTCTGAATAAAAAGGCGAATACTCCCTGTTTAGCAGGACGGCACAAAAGTTTAACTATTCTCTCAAAGCAAGGACAGGATATAAAGCTCTAAAACAATAAGCCATTTTCCCTTACTTTTTTCAATTCAGTGTGGCTGCTGAGTAGAGTGAGCCTGTTCAAAATCGTCCAATCTTAAAATATTAAAAAAAAAGGGGAGGAAAAATTTCTCATTACAAAGCGCTCTATATTGGAATCATATTAAAGAACGCCTTATCTCAGAAAGCCTTTTATTAAATTCGTTATGTCAAAATGCATTGAACTTATGCTCACGTAGGGAGTCTTTTTGAAACGAACTTTCGGTTGGGGTATTTGGAACAAAATTCTAACGTACGGCGCTCTTTAAACAAATTCTGAAAGAGTACAAATCCCTATCAATTCACGGAATATTTTAGTAGAAAACGAATCATTTCCCTCCAAACATGTTGACATTTAGAAATTTATGATCACTACTAATGTACTACTAAAGGTACTTTTCTGCTACATTTTTCCTGAAGGGGATTGAAGTATGCCCCGTTTTCTTTACTTAATAAAAGCAACCTGTCCGGATTTTAATTTGGGAGTGTCAAAGCTCGTTCATCATTGGAGAACAAACCCCTTGTAATTGAATCATGGTGCAGCCTATGCCGGTTCTCAAAATTCGTTAGTTTCCACTGGAAACAATTTTTTTTAAGGAAATAAAAATGATTATGAAAAGGCCGCAGCTTGTAAAAAATTGGTTAATATTCTCGTCTCTTAAACTCTTTATTGATTAGTCTCGAAAAATATGGTTTACGGTTTTAACTGGCCCAAATTTGCCATACAATTCGAAGCATTTTTTCCACTCGTTATATCACAATTTTGATGTACAAATTTAGTTGTTAGAGAGATATAAAACGTGGTCGAGGTGGAGTGGATTTTAGATTTAGTTGCAGCTTTTTGACATAATTTTCTATGAGCTATCTGTCAAAAAGGCTGGGACTGGGTTTGGAACCTGTTTTATTTTGACTATGATTATGCGCCAAGTTATTTTTTTCTTATAACATTTTATGAACTAATTTTTGAACAAGTTGCGTACAAGCATCCTTCGCTCTTGGATATTTGTATTTGAAGCCACAAGCCGAGCGATCTTTGCCAAAAATAGTTTGCACAATAAATTCGGGTATCGCGAAGAGACAAGGGCGATTCATAGCAGAAGCAAACGCCTTTGAAAATTCACCATTTGTTACAATTTCTGGTGGAACCCCATTAAGTACGCCTTCAACGTTGTCACTTTCGATTGCATGTATTATCAGCCCACAGCGATCATCCACGTACAAAGATCATCCACGTGAATCCAAGGTAAAATATGTTTGCCACTGCCCAAAGGACCACCTACACCTAACTTAAAAGGAAGCCAAATATTCTCAATCATAATACCAGTACGTCCAGTTACCACACCCGTGCGTATTTTTATTCCTCTACAATGAGTTACAGCAGCTGGAAATGTTGCAGCCTTCTCCCATTCTAAATATAATTTCGACATGTAATCGAAACCGTGTCCTTGATCCTTTTCTGTGTAGATATGAGTTTCATCAGGCTTATAGTGACTTACGCCGGATATATTAACAAATGCTTTGACATGAGGTGCTGCAGCAATAGCCTTCACTAATGCTGAGCTTGTATTAACTCGTGAAGTCCAAACCTTTTGTTTGAATCCATCTGCCCATCGGTGACTGTGATCTAAGACATTTTGTCCAGCAAAATTTACTACAGACCTTACACCTTTCGGGATACATTTTTTTTTTTTGATTTTTTATTTGTTTTTGCCGTCGGTATTGCTTGGTTTTTTTTTTGTGGCGGGGGCAGAACTTGTTGTTTTCAACAGTCATGATTAAGGCATCGGTACAAAGAAATCCTAGTCCTAAAATTAAAGAGTCCCGAAATGAAAAGGTCCCGAAATAAAAAAGTCAGCTCCTTTCACGGCCCTAGATCAAAAAAAAAAATCCATACATATTTTCACTTTACAAATTATTCACATCAGCTCTCTCAGCTGAAAAAAGCAACATGCGACAGGGTGGCATATAACATTTCGCATAATTATACGAGCAGATAGAACCCGTCGTGTAGCAAGCCTTGCCAATCTGCCAAGTCAGGTCAGAAAACCTTAGCAGATTAGGCATTCGCCACTTTAAATAATCTTCCCACACGCAGCAACGGACTCACTCGCCACCAAACGCGTGACACAGTCATCATAAGTAAACGAGTTTACTTTTCTTTTCTTCCATATTCTCTGCATAGAATGACTCGCTACGCATTTATGGATTTGCGTAAAAGAACCGAACGCCAGGCCGCTCGCTAGCCCAAGCTGTGTTCTCTATGTGACGCTCGACCTCCGATTCGCTCGTGCGCCGTCTACAGGGCGAAGACCCCTCTGCAACGGTTGCGCGAGATCATTCCATTTAACTATTGCCAAAATTGTTTATCGATGGTACATCGCGCGAAAAATTGTTCCAGCGATGGCAGGTGCCGACCACACCACACCACACTACAAGTAGAAGAGGAGGAAGAGGAAGAGCGCGAAATGATACGGGCATCCAGAGAGAGTAGGTCCCATCAAGCAGGAGAAGATACGGATGAAGTGCTATCCATTCACGCTTCTGAGTCAGCATTTTATCGCGATGCACCGGAAAATCGCCAGGCGGAAGCAATCACACAGTCGCCACCACAGGACCACGGCCGTTCCGACCCCTGTTAGCCCATGAGAAACGCAGCCAGAGGGGCGCGGAATCACGGCCTTTCCGCTCCCAAATAAACGTCGCATTCCGAGTCATCCCATCCGTCATGATCGAAGACCGGCTACTCGGCCACGCCAGCTGCACCGCACGACGGACTCCTCCCACAGCGACGGCAACCAAGAGCGTAGACTGGCCCCACGGCCGCGCCAGCTATCTATCTATTCGGCATTTCGAAACGATATTCCTATGATTAACATTACCTTGGGCCCAACTCTGCGACCGATGGCAAGCCTTTCGCCGACTGCGATCGTAAAGGTGGAAGCCGGGGGGCGATTGCATCTCATTCATGCGCTTACTGACGCCTGTTCCCCCCGCACAACGATCGATCGCAGGCTTGCGCAGGATTTAGCTCTTCCGATCACCCACGCTGCCGGAGAGGTCGGCTGTTTTGTGCGACTCCGCGGGAAACAGCAGGACGGTGACGAACCATAGGGTATGCATCCGGGACTTTCAGCGTGTCAGCCCTTCGCATAGTGTCGACGCCAGCATTGCGACTCCCCACGAACATGTTCACCTGGCTGATCCACACTTTTATGCTTCTACACCTATCCGCCTTGTTATCGGCGCCGACGTCTATTCCGAGGTGATAACGCCGGGAGTTTTGCCCCCACCTTGCGGGGCGCTGTTCGCGCAAAGTACGATCTTCGGCTGGGTACTTTCGGGGACCCAGCTGATCTAGTATGCCTTAAGGGTTATTTGGTTTTTCACTTTTTATTTTATTTAAGATTGTGCATTTAAATAGTACGATTTTTTTTCCAAAAAATGGAGTCTTTCTTTAAACGGCAAGAAATACGAACATGTATATCTCCTTACTTCTCTTCTCAATCCCTAGCTCTAGGCAAACATGGCTCGTCAACTTCTAACCATGACGGGCCCAGTGGCGAATGACCGAGGCATCAGCAACCAAGCTTGCATACTATGAAAACCATCTTGCGTGCCGCCCAGCCGGCGGACTGGCCGTCGTTAGGTTAAATTAGTTATAATTAATTATACGTTTTTTATTTTTTCCTCTTCTTCACGGTCGGTGATCCTTGGAGGACTGTGAGGTTGCATACCGCAAGGGGGACGGCATGTTTAGGCCCAATGCCTAACTTTTTCTTGATTGACGGCACCCCTCCCTAACGTTTTAATAACATTTCCAGCCACCCACACTCTCACGCCGCCATTAGTGTGCATGCATGCACATGCATGTATTTCGTACACATGCATGTGTGTGCGTGCAGGTTGTCAGCACCCATGCACGTATATGTGGGGGTGAGTGTGTGTGTGGCTTTCCCCTTATTAACACAAGAGGACTTTTCGCGACATAGCGGTTGTCATCAACGGGACAACCGGGATCTTTTATGATTGACTGCCTAGCAGTTAACGTCGCCCAGGATCACCATCGCCGTCATTTGTACGTGAAGGTAAATTCATAACATCACTGTAAATTTTCTTTCAATTTAATTAAAAATAATATATAAAAGATTAAATGCAGGTAAATGAGTTTTGACATCAATGAGCGAATTCTGAATGTCTCTTTATTCAAATATTTCAGCTTATTTATATTAAATTATTCTAAACATATTCTTACATACATATTTACATTTAAGCATACATACTTACATGCATATCTACCTTAAGCATACGTACTTACATACCTACATACCAATCGATACAAAATATGTACCTACACATCTGTGTTGAGCTGTGACTTCTGTGGGAAATGCAATGTTTGCAAATTTGCTGGAATTCAAATTTGTTTGGTTGTGTGTTGTATACACACCTGTGTTAAATCATGTGACTGGCTATGTCAGTAATAATTATCAAATGCATATTTATGTGTTGATGAACATTTAGACTGATTTAAATATTTGGCATTAAATTATTGGCTTTTTACACTACATCTCCCTTTTTTCAGAATGCTTGTGCATTTGGAGAATGCATGAGCATTCTATTTTTATTTAGTTAAGTATGAATTAATTTGTATGAATTAATTTGTATTTTTTTTGTATTTTGTGTTTGTAGGTTGAAAATATTCTTATTCTACTAATTTAAGTCTATTTTTGTGTATTATTATTTTCTTATTAAATATGATATTGCCATTCTCTATGTTACTGAGAAATTTTTTCTTATCTTCATTTCCTATTCTAGATGGGATTAAAGTGTCATTATGTTATTATCAATATTTTCTTCTTTATAGAGTATTAGGGTAAAATTATTATTTTCATCGATTTCTTCTACCTTATAGGGCCCTTTATATCTATTATCTAACTTATGACCTACCTCATTTTTTACTAACACTACATCTCCTATATTTATTTCCTTATAGTGAATATTTTTATACTCAGTTGAGCAGAGCTCACAGAGTATATTAACTTTGATTGGATAACGGTTGGTTGTACAGGTATAAAGGAATTGAGATAGATATAGACTTCCATATATCAAAATCATCAGGATCGAAAAAAAATTTGATTGAGCCATGTCCGTCCGTCCGTCTGTCCGTTAACACGATAACTTGAGTAAATTTTGAGGTATCTTGATGAAATTTGGTATGTAGGTTCCTGAGCACTCATCCCAGATCGCTATGAACAATATCGGACTATAACCACGCCCACTTTTTCAATATCGAATATTTCGAAAAACCGAAAAAGTGCGATAATTCATTACCAAAGACGAATAAAGCGCTGAAACTTGGCAGGTGAGTTGAACTTATGACGCAGAATAGAAAATTAGTAAAATTTTGGACAACGGGCGTGGCACCGCCCACTTTTAAAAGAAGGTAATTTAAAAGTTTTACAAGCTGTAATTTGGCAGTCGTTGAAGATATCATGATGAAATTAGTCAGGAGCGTTACTCCTATTACTATATATATGCTTAATAAAAATTAGCAAAATCGGAGAACGACCACGCCCACTTTTAAAAAAAATTTTTTTTAAATCAAATTTTAACAAAAAATTTAATATCTTTACAGTATATAAGTAAATTATGTCAACATTCAACTCCAGTAATGATATGGTGAAACAAAATGCAAAAATAAAAGAAAATTTCAAAATGGGTGTGGCTCCGCCCTTTTTTATTTAATTTGTATAGGGTACTTTTAATGCCATAAGTCGAACAAAAACTTACCAATCCTTGTGAAATTTGATAGGGGCTTAGATTCTGGGACAGTAACTTATTTCTGTGAAAAAGGGCGAAATCTGTTGAAGCCACGCCCAGTTTTTATACACAGTCGGCCGTCTGTCCTTCCGCTCGGCCGTTAACACGATAACTTGAGCAAAAATCGATATATCTTTACTAAACTCAGTTCACGTACTTATCTGAACTCACTTTGTATTGGTATAGAAAAATGGCCGAAATCGAACTATGAGCACGCCCACTTTTTCGATATCGAAAATTACGAAAAACGAAAAAATGCCATAATTCTATACCAAATACGAAAAAAGGGATGAAACATGGTATTTGGATTAGTTTATTGACACAAAATATAACTTTAGAAAAAAACTTTGTAAAATGGGTGTGACACCTACCATATTAAGTAGAATGAAATGAAAAAGTCCTGCAGGGCGAAATAAAAAAACCCTTGAAATCTTGGCAGGAATACTGTTCGTGGTATTATATATATAAATAAATTAGTGGTATCCAACAGATGATGTTCTGGGTCACCCTGGTCCACATTTTGGTCGATATTTGGAAAACGCCTTCACATATACAACTACCGCCACTCTCTTTTAAACGCCTCATTACTACCTTTAATTTGATACCCATATCGTACAAACACATTCTAGAGTCACCCCTGGTCCACCTTTATGGCGATATCTCGAAAAGGCGTCCACCTATAGAACTATGCGCCACGCCCTTTCAAAATACTCATTAACACCTTTCATTTGATACCCATATCGTACAAACATATTCTAGAGTCACCCCTGGTCCACCATTATGTCAATATTTCGAAAAGGCGACCACCTATAGAACTAAGGTACCCATATCGTACAAACACATTCTAGAGTCACCCCTGGTCCACCTTTATGGCGATATCTCGAAAAGGCGTCCACCTGTAGAACTAAACCCCACGCCCTTTTGAAATACTCATTAACACCTTTCGTTTGATACCCATATTGTACAAACGCATTCTAGAGTCACCCCTGGTCCACCTTTATGGCGATATCTCGAAGAGGCGACCACCAATACAACTACCACCACTCGCTTTTAAAACCTTCATTAATACCTTTAATTTGATACCCATATCGTACGAACACATTCTAGAGTCACCCTGGTCCACCTTTAGGGCGCTATCTCGAAAAGGCGTCCACCTGTAGAACAAAAACCCCACGCCCTTTTGAAATACTCATTAACACCTTTCGTTTGATACCCATATTGTACAAACGCATTCTAGAGTCACCCCTGGGCCACCTTTATGGCTATATCTCGAAAAGGCGTCCACCTGTAGAACTAACCCCCACGCCCTTTTGAAATACTCATTAACACCTTTCGTTTGATACCCATATTGTACAAACACATTCTAGAGTCACCCCTGGTCCACCTTTATGGCGCTATCTCGAAAAGGCGTCCACCTGTAGAACTAAACCCCACGCCCTTTTGAAATACTCATTAGCACCTTTCGTTTGATACCCATATTGTACAAACACATTCTAGAGTCACCCCTGGTCCACCGTTATGGCGATATCTCGAAAAGGCGACCACCTATACAACTACCACCACTCCCTTTTAAAACCTTCATTAATAGTTTTAATTTGATACCCATATCGTACAAACACATTCTAGAGTCACCCCTGGTCCAACTTTATGGCGATATCTCGAAAAGGCGTCCACCTATAGCACTATGGCCCACTCCCTCTTAAAATACTCTTTAATACCTTTCATTTGATACACATGTCATACAAACACATTCCAGGGTTACCCTCGGTTCATTTCCCTACATGGTTATTTTCCCTTATGTTGCCACCATAGCTCTCAACTGAGTATGTAATGTTCGGTTACACCCGAACTTAACCTTCCTTACTTGTTATCATAAATAATCTTTTGTTTTTCTTTAGACTCTTTTACTAATTTAAAGGCTCTACCCTGTGCTATTTGTAACCCATATTTAATTTCTTTATCGCAAGCCTCATAATTGTATAATGGGCTTACCGTATTTTCTTGTAAAAATTCGTAAGTCTGGGGTTTTTCGCCAAAGATCAATTCGAATGGACAATAGTTATGGACTGTAGATGGGGTAGTATTGTAACAATATGCAAAATGTTTGAGATATTCATCCCAGTCATCTTTGTTAATGGATATGTATGAACGCACATATTCATTGAAAGTTCTGTGGCTACGTTCAACAGTGCCCAAAGTTTGGTGGTGAAACGGCGTAGCTGTTTTGTGCTCAATATTGATAAGTTTACATAGTTCTTCAAACAGGCTATTTTTATATTCAGATCCCATATCCGTTATTATTGTTTCATACTTCCATAAATTAATATGAAATTTTCGAATATGGCTCTTGCTACTGTTTTTGCATGTTTGCTATGTATAGGAATTGCAACTAAGTATTTAGTCAAATCACACATCCGAGTGACAGCGTATTCGTTTCCATTTAATGATCTTGGTAAAGGTCCAATTGTATCTATTTGTACTGTTTCGAACGCCTTCGGTGGTGTTTCAGTCAAAATCATTGGTTCTTTTAAATTTTTATAAATTTTATTTTTATTACAATTAACGCATTTCTTTATATATTTTCTTATATCATTTTTCATATTTTTCCAGTAATATTTTTGTCTTATTTTATTAGTTGTACGATTGATTCCTGGGTGGCCACCATTAACAGGATCATCGTGATATTTTTGAAAAATCTTTTTAATTTTATCATTTTCCGTCACATGCACAACCTCCGGAGTTAATGCAATTGTTAAATTTTTGAAAACTTTGGTACCTATTTCCTTAAATGTGTCTACTCGAGTATAATTAAACAATTTGTCTCCTAAGGAAAACTGTGTTTTCTTAATTCCCGAATTGCCGGCTTTTTCCATAAGTTTGGTAAAGAATTGGCCTAAGTCAATCTTCGCCACAACAATTTGATTCTCTATATTTATTTCACTACAAATTTTCTTTCCTTTTTTGAAATATAATTTCGGAGGATCGAAAACGAGCTCGACTAGTCCTTTTACTTCACATTTATTAAGCGCTTCGTATATTATAGGGTTCTCTTTGTGAATTTTCTTCTCTTCATTTCTATTACCAGTATTACTGAAATTCTTTTTAGTTTGCGATCTTGTCGTGACTTTCATTATTTTGCATGCCTGTACTGACATTTCTTTCAAATCATTGATATCTATTCGTGACAGATCGTCTGCCACGTAAATTTCTTTTCCTGCTATGTAATCCACCCCAAAGTCATACTCTTCCAACCTTTCCAACCTGATTCTAGTTAATTTAGATGAAGAATAGATTGAGAATAAATACGTTAAAGGTCGATGATCCATTTTCACTGTGAATTTTCTGCCATAAACATATGGTCTAAAATATATAATTGCCCAATGTATGGCCGCTAATTCTTTTTCGATCGTGGCTTTATTTATTTCGCCTTTTGTAAATGATCTTGAGGCATAGGCAATGGGTAATTGTTTTTCTTCATATTCTTCGCTTAGCACAGCACCGCAGGCATAAACACTTGCGTCGGTTGTAGTAAAGAACTCTTTATCAAAATTGGGATATTGTAGGATATTTGGACTAACTAATGCATTTATTATGTAATTAAAAGATTTCTCGCAGTCGTCTGTCCAATTGAAAATTACATTTTTCTTACTAAGTCATGTTACAATCCTGGCGTATTCCGGGAAATTTGGTATGAATCTTCTATAATAATTACAAAATGCGACAAATCTTTTTGCTTCAACGGCATTTTTGGGAGTTGGGTAATTTTGAACAATTTTAAATTTGCTTAAAAAAAATAAAAATAAATTTGCTTGGGTCTGGTAAAATTCCAGTACTTGTGCATTTATGTCCAAGATAAGTGACTTCTTGGCTGAAAAAGAGACATTTTTCGGCATGTAATTTTAAATTATATTTTCTGCATGTAGAGAATACATCCCGTAAATTTTTAATCATATGTTTTTCAGAGCATCCTAATACGACTAAATCCTCCATGTATAAGAATGCTTGTGATGGTTTTAGACCTGCGAATGCCAATGTCATCATCCTCTGGAATGAGTTTGGAGCTACTTTGAGACCATTAGGTAATCGTTTGGAATGATAAGTACCGTTATCCGCTGTAAAGGATGTAATATCTCTTGATTCTGGGCTGATTTCTATTTGGCGAAATCCTGACATTAAATCTAGGCATGAGAAATATTTCGCTCTTCCAAATTGATCCAGAATATCATCTATTCTAGGCAAAGGGAATTTATCAGCTGTTAATTTTTTATTTATTTGTCTGAAATAAACAACTAGTCTCCACCTTTTTTCCTCTTTGCCCGGAAGAGATTTTTTAGGTACCAATAAAATAGGGCTGTTGTACTCTGAGGTTGATGGTTCAAAAATATCATCTTGAATAAGTTTATTTACTTGTTTGTTTATTTCATTCTTATGTGCTTTGGGTAGTGTATAATTTTTAATATACACAGGAGTGTTATCCTTCAGATGCAACTTTTGTTTGTAAAAGTTGTTGGTCGTAATTGGTTCTGTTTCTAATGAGAATATATAAACGTATTCTGAGCATAATGTGTTGAGTGATTTACTAGCGAATGGTGGAAAATTTTTAATCAATCTTTCTAAATTTTCTTTGTTATTAGCTTTACAGTGAGCTGTATTTTCAATTATTACGTAATCCTCTAAACGTTCTGTTTTGATGTCATAATCTTGAATGATTGCATGTTTATCTGTTGTATTTATTATTCTTATTAAAGCGTGATTTGAGTTTACTATCGTGTTGGCTACAAAAATGCCATCAGTCAATTCTTAATGAGGTACTAATAGTTCCTTATTGTGACTATTGATATGAACCTGTCTAATTACTTCGGCTCTTGCGGGTATTTTAATGCTATTGATTGTTGGTTTATTTGTCATTTGTATAACTATATCTTCTGGGTAATCATATATTCGTAGTATTTGTCCCCATTTTTACTATAATATAAAATGCAATTATATTTTTTAATGAAGTCGAGTCCCAAAATTCCATCACATGCGATTGGAAAATTGTCTTCTGCTATGTGAAATTTGTGTCCTATTAAAATACTATCATCTGTTAGATCTGCTTTTACTGTTCCAAGTGTGCTTGTTATGCCTCGGTCGATACCTTTTAAATCTGTGATCTGTGAGTTATTTATTGTTACATTACTGTCAATTTGACCCTTCTTTATTATTGAGATATCCACTCCTGTATCTATCAGGAACGTCGAAGTTGACTTATTTAGGGAAGATGTTATTGGAAGATATGTAGCTGTTTAGATGCAAGTTGAATGTGCATATTTTATTACCGTTAGAATTTACTGTTGGAGTGGAGTTTGCAGGTTTTCCTGATGGTTTATATTACGGAGATTGCTCGTGTACTCTGATTGGATGATCTTGTCTGACCTCCAAAATTACGTCTTTGGAAATTATTATTTTGTCTATTACTATTGTTGTTATTATATCTGTTAGTATTACCATAATATCTTCGGTTTTGTTTACCTCGATAATTATTATTTTGGTAGCTTCTTCGGAAGTTACCTCGGTAATTCCCTTGTGAGCACGTCAGGCGTAACACTGTATTTGGGTTACCCGTGACTTCAGTACAGCTATTCGTGAATTTTGAAATAGCCTCGTTCATAGATGTGAACGTTCCTGCTTGCATTATAAGTTTAACTCTTTCGTTAGCCGAGTTCTTACACATAACCTTTACAGCTGATTGTGAGGAATATTTGGTTTCCACATCAGGTGCAAGGCCGTCTGATATGTAAGCACCTTCCAACGATTTTGTTAATTTTTCGATTTCGGCAGTGTACTGGTTAGCTGTTTTCTGCGCTGTTGGACGTTTAGGAGTTTTGCCGTCAAAACTTCTACAGATTCACCTTTAATTGCTGAAACCAACTTTAGCCTTATTGCTAGTATTGAATTTCCAGTGCTCAAAAGGTTTCTAGCTGTTCCCTTGAGCTTAGTTTTTATCATGGAGACCGCTATGGTCTCGTGAGTATCCCTAATTTGTTCTAGGATATCTAGTGCGCCTAAGAAGCTATGTAAGTTCTCATGTTTACCATCAAACTCAGGTAGAATTGACGAAGTCGTTTTTAAGAATTCTTCTGTGGTTTGAGCCATTTTGTCTTTTCTTGTTTGGTAGTCTGGCGTCTCTGCTAAGATTTCCTTTTGTTCCTGTTTTTCTTCTTCTTTTTGTTCTACTTTTGGTTCCTCTTCTAAATCGGATGCTGACTCCAGAAGGAATGTGCTATAGTCTATTTCCTTCTTGAAACTCGTTGGTACTATGAATTCTATATCATATCTTGCCAGTGAGGACACCTATTTGTCTCTAATGCTTGAAAAAATTTGATATACTTGGTCTTTTTGATTGCCGTCTAGTTTACCATTTAACTGTTGAATTATTTTTCCTATTTTGATAAATGCTTCAACTATTATTTTAAGATGCTTTACTACTGTTTCTGTCTTAACTTTTGTATTTTTATTAATACATTTGTAAGATTTTTCTCCTATCGTTTTTTCTTCTATGAGTAGTTTAACGATATCTTCCCATTTGCCCATTGGGGATGGTAGTTAAAATTTAGTTAAACCTTATCTAAACCGTCTGCGCGGCTGGTATATCGCTTTTTTAGGAATTTATTATGGGTTGAGTAGAGTTTCAGAAACAAACTGATGCAACTGACTACGCAGATTATTAGAAGCATGATTTTGATAGTATCTAGTGCCTCAGTACGATCTACTACTTGGACTGAGTTTACAACGTTTGCCGTTGGTTTTTCTATTTTTTGTTTTTGGCTTTCCCAATATGAAGACAAAAAAAAAATTTTTTTTTTGTTTTTTTTTTCTTTTATTAAAAAATTTTTCTCTTTTTTTTCATTATATTAATCTGTTCTTCCCATAAGTTTGACTTCGTACCTATATAATTCTTCGGGTGTTGGTGCTGGTGGGTTTCTCACATTACATATTATTGCTTCCCCAGGCATATCAATAAGTTTCCACCATTTTTTCAACCATACTAGGGTTTTTTCCTCATCTACATTTTTAATTTCATTTTTAAAGTCCTCAAGTGGGCCTTTTAATTTTTCTTGATCTTTCCATAATTTTAAAATCAATAGTTTTACAAAATTGTATTTTTTTTTCAACACCCTAATGTTTACATTGCTGGGTTTGGTTTTTATTTTGATGATTATTTTTCCTTAATTCTTTGATTTCTTGTTTTAGTTAAATTTTTTCTGCCTGATTTGTGCTTAAACTAATTTTTTAAATTAATTTTTTAACGAGGAAATCCTCTTTGCGTTTCTTTCTTTTATTCATTTTGAGTGACCCACACCAATCCCGAGATCGACCCGTGTGCGCCAGCCCATTGACGGTTTCCGACGCACCCAGGCCGAACATTGGTTATATACGAATGACGACTGTTTATCTGGAGGACATACAATAGCGTCAACCATCAGAGCAAGAAACGAAATTCGCGAAGCATTACACTCAGCTGGCTTTCCAATGCGCAAGTGGACATCAAAATGCTCAGCGAGGATTTCCTAGCGTACGAAGAGGCTGGCTCGGAGAAGGTACTCGGAATGCGATGGAACGCGCACTCAGACATGTTTTACTTCAAAGCGAGAGCTTAAAGAATGGCGAGAACATCACCAAACGCGCAATCCTATCCGCTATAGCCAAACTTTTCGACCCTTTAGGCTGGCTTGCACCAATGGTCATAGTGGCAAAAATACTAATGCAGAATATGTGGTTAGAAGGCACCGGGTGGGAAGAGCTTGTCTCCCACACTACCTTAGAACGCTGGGAAAACTTCACCCAACAGTATAGCGAAATAGATAACATTAGGATACCGCGGTGGGTAAATTTTACACCGGAAGATGTCATAGAAATCCAAGCCTTCTGTGACGCTTCCGAGAAAGCATTTGCGGCAGCGGTATACACGCGCGTGAAAAGAAACGATCAGGTTTTCATACACTTACTTTTAGCAAAAACCAGAGTAGCTCCAGTGAAAACTATCTCGCTACCACGTTTAGAACTCTGCGGCGCCATGCTGCTCGCAGAAATCATGGAATCAATATTCCGAAACATTCATTTGGGACCAGCAAAAGTTCACCTCTGGACGGATTCAACCATCGTACTCGCATGGATAAGAAAGCCGCCCTGTTCCTGCTCAACCTTCGCCACACAACGAATCACTAAGATCATCGACATGGTCGGTAGCAAGGACTGGCTGCACGTGGACTCGGAATCTAATCCAGCGGATCTAGGAAGCAGAGGACTACTTGCGTCAGATATGGTCAACAATTCGTTGTGGTGGCTGGGACCTTCTTGGCTGCAAGAAGACAATTCCCACTGGCCAGCACAAGACATCGAATACCACAGGTCCGTTGAGGAGAAGAGGGTACAATCATATGCCACGACAAGGGTAGATCATTTAGACATTCTCGACCAGGGCTTCGAAGGTTCTATCCTATGTTAGGAGATTTTATAAAAGAACTCACCCAAGAACAAGAGCCTCGTTCCACGAAAAGTGGTGCATAATCTCAGCCGATGAAATTAAGGCAACGACTCAAGCGTTAATAAAAGTATGTCAAAAACGATTCTACGGTACAGAATTGAAAAATAGAGAACAAATTTATCGAAAGAGTGAAATACTGTCACTCAACCCATACCTCGACAAAGATGATATTATTAGAATAGGGGGGGGGGGGCGTCTAGGGGCTTCAATAGACTTGTCATATAACGAGCGTCATCCGGTCGTCTTGGCTTACAATTGTAGGCTGTCTCGCTTTACAGTCATGATGTTTCATCGATTTACTTCTCAACTCCTGGACCACGTCGTAATTGCATACGATCATGTAATCTATCCCTCGGTCCTTGCCAAAATTCTATAGTATGCGGTCGTATTAGATAGCCGCCCCAATTGGGTAATGGTACTTGGCCATTTGGTCTTAATTTTGCTTCCATGCCCCTCTCTCTGTCATCCACATATTCACGTGATGAATAAAAGAAAGAAACGCAAAGAGGATTTCCTCGTTATAATATTATTTTGAATTAAATTGAAAGAAAATGTACAGTGATGTTGTGAATTTACCTTTACGTACAAATGATGGCGATGGTGATCCTGGGCGACGTGAACTGCTTGGCGGTCGATCATAAAAGAGGCCGGTTGTCCCGTTGATGACTACCGCTAAGCCGCGAAAAGTCATCTTGTGTTAAGAAGGGGAAAGCCACACACACACTCACCCCCACATATACGTGCATGGGTGCTGACAACCTGCACACACACATGCATGTGCATGCATGCACACTAATGGCGGCGTGAGAGTGTGGGTGGCTGGAGGTGTTATTAAAACGTTAGGGAGGGGCGCCGTCAATCAAAAAAAAGTTAGGCATTGGGCCCAAACAAAACTGATTTAGTTTTTTTTTTTTACTAAATAATTTACATAAATAATTATGAGCTGTCAAGTTTGCAAGCAAAAAGTTGACCACGCAGATCCGGCCAAAGTCACCTGTGCAGATTTTAAGTGCATTTTTAATTGTTTGTGCGCCAAGATGGACAAGGCTGATGTGGAATACAAGAAAGCCAATAATTTTAACTATAGATGTGAGGGATGTTCCATCTTCCGTCGCAAATCGATGCAGACGCAGTCCCAGGCACCAAGGGAAGCTGTTTCTTATCCACCTGTCGCCTCCACAACTCCCACTGCGCTTGACACTAATTCGGCTACAGCAGGTGCAGAGCAACAAAAACAACATGCAGCTCAGTGTAACACACATGCCAATGCGATTAGCATGAAACATAAAAGTAACAATCAAATGAAAACTCAAATTCAGGCATCTACGGGTAAACAACCTTGCGGATTACCGAATAGCAGCAAAAAGCCAATAACTCTTCAGCTGCTATATGAAGAGATAATTGCCCTCAGAAGTGTTAGCTCTGAAATGCTTAGCACACTGAGTATGCTTGCTGATGAAAACAAAGCATTAAAAGAAAAGTTGACTACGTTAGAGAGCAAGCTTAACTGGACAGACCAGAGAGAACTTAACAATGTGATTGAAATTGCTGGCATTTCACAAGAACACAGCAAAAATGCGGAAGAATGTATGCAGAAAATCGTGGACACTTTGGTATCTCAATAACACCATCTGAGATTGAAAAATGCATAGTAAGAAGCATAAAGCAAAAAGATGACGCTTCGCTCACCCGCAATGTTATATGCGTGCATTTCTGTTCAACTGAGACCAAGAAGAGAGTTATGGCAGCGAGAAAAACAAAAGCACGTAAGCTGACAGCGCGAATGTTTGATGGATCCAGCAATAACAAAATATATATTAATTATGCGCTCATGGGTTTTAATCGAGCTTTGATTACGGCAGCATATAAATTAAAGAAAGAGAAACACTACAAATATTTATGGCTAGGGAAATCGAGCTTCCTATTAAAAAGAGCTGAAAATGAGAGGGTTATTGTAGCATTATGCATTACGCCCACCTATGCAATGCATTTGCGGCATTATGCATTATGAACTTCTATGCCAATGCATTTTTATAAACCTGCCACACGCAGTCATAGTGCAGTCGTATTACAATTTTTCTTACACTACATAAATTACATTGACCCGACACAGCGGGAAGTCAACATCAGTGGAATGCCGAATACGAAACCAATGTCACTTCACACCTTCATAATTTTGTTCAACTAGTCACGCCGGTCAATGCACGCGCCGATCGGAATGGCTAGCTGACAGTGTTAGTGTGCCAATGTGAATCAGCAAAATATTCACACACAACTATTTTACATTGTTGCCTTTGTCAATGTGAATCACCAAAATATGCACACACAACTATCTTATATTTTTACATAAATAAATCTGCTGACTTTGCATACCATTATTACAAATGTATATATTTTTAGTTTGTTAATGTTAGAATAATTATGTATGTGTAGGTTAAGAAATTGTGTATAAAAGAAAGAATTTCTTCAATAAATTCAATTATTTACAGACATTCAATGGTGTTATTTGTTTTCATATTTTTTAATATTACATGGCGATCCTGCCAGTGTGATCTGCAATAAGCATAAAATTTGCTGACCAAGCAAATATTGCTTAAAAGATTTAGCTGCTCAGAGATCGTGCCCAAGAAATTTTAAAAACAAAGTATAGAAATTAATAATCTTGCCATTCTGGAAAAGTTGAATTTTAAAGGATCCTGAAATAATAAAGGATTTCAAATGCTATTGCAGCACAAATACAATAGAATCAAATCAAATATCAGCATGGGGGCAATGTTATCAACAAAATGACGAAGGACATTACAAATATTCATGGAGAAAAAACAATCCGGCTAATGCATAAATAGAGTGGAATATGTTATCAACAAAATGATGAAGGACATTACAAAACGAGAGTTTTTGCTTAGGATTTTTTTCTAAGTAGGAATTGAAAATAAACAATATGCAAACCGATTCGTTTTAAAGAAAATTAAAAAAAAATCTAATAAAAAATAGAAGTAGCAAGAATATATGTGTTAAATTTTAAACAAAATTTTTAATTTGAAAAAAAAAAATAAAGAAGGCTCAGTTATTTCTTTGATACGCAAGAAATAAAAACAGAAGAAGAATTTCACAGAATTTTTAAAAAGTGTGAAGACCCTATAGGATTTTCAGGTCAAATGAAATCTTTTCAAGTCAAATGAAACTTTTTTCAAGTCAAATGAAACCCTTAGTACTTACTTACTTACTTACTTAATTGGCGCTTAACCGTCTAAACGGTTTTGGCCGTCCAACAAGGCGCGCCAGTCGCACCTTCGCTCCGCAAACCGGCGCCAATTGGTTACATCAAGGGAGTTTAAATTGTTTTCCACCTGGTCCTTCCAACGGAGTGGGGGCCGCCCTCTACCTCCGCTTCCATAGGCGGGTTCCGATAGAAACACTTTCTTGGCCGGAGCATCATCTTTCATTCGCATAACATGGCCTAGCCAGCGCAGCCGCTGCGTTTTAATTCGCTGGACTATATTGATGTCTGCTTATAGCTCGTACAGCTCATCATTAAATCTTCTTCAGCACTCGCCATCGCCAACGCGTAGAGGTCCATAAATCTTTCGAAGAACTTTTCTCTCGAACACTCCCAAAGCCGCTTCATCTGCTGTTGTCATAGTCCATGCTTGTGCCCCTTATAGCAGGACGGGTACGATAAGTGACTTGCAGAGTATGATTTTCGTTCGCCGAGAGAGGACTTTACTTTTCAATTGCCTACCTAGTCCAAAGTAGCATTTATTGGCAAGATTGATTCTTCGCTGGATTTCAGTGCTGATGTTGTTGCTAGTGTTGATGCTGGTTCCCAAATAAACGAAGTTTTTACTATTTCGAAATTATGGCTGCAAACAGTAGCGTGGTTGCCAAGGCGCAGATGCGCTGACTCTTTGCTCGATGACAGCAGGTACTTCGTTTTGTTCTCATTCACCATCAAACCCATCTTTACTGCTTCTTTTTCCAGTTTGGAGTAAGAAGAGCTAACAGCGCGGGTGTTTAGGCCGATGATATCAATGTCATCAGCATATGCCAGTAATTGCACGCTTTTATAGTATATATATAAATCTATATATATATATATATATATATATGCCGGTGATAAATTGTGTAAAATAAAGTGTTTATTTATTTATTATTGTAGGCCCAGATGACGATCTCGTTTGGAGATCGAAATATATTGGAACAAAAACAACAACAACGTGTTTAATTTTTAAACCTATATCCAGTTTGAAGAAATAATTGTTAAATTTAAAGGTCGCCAAAAATCAAAATTGGTTTTATTTTTAATTGTAAATTTTCCGGAGTAAGAGCGATAGCTTAGCCAGATGGTGAGGTGTTTATTGAAAAATATGAAAATGTGAAAGTTCATGTGAAAATTGATAAAAACGAAATCGTGAATGTATTTCTGAAATTAAATCCTCAAACTCTTGTTTAGCAGATATTATTTCAGAAAGGAGGACTAAATGTATTAAGAAGAGAGGAAAAAAAGAAATTTATGTTATAAAGGATGATGCTATTTTAGTCTCTGGAACCATAACATTGATGATTATATTGTAAATGGAGTTTATCTCGTTACTTTTAAAATTCAAACAAAAATTAACAATGTAACTTATGAAAATATAGATGCAAAAATATGGAAATATGTAAAATATAATAAATTCAATAGCTTTGATAGTGTTAAGTACATAGAGTATGAACACTTCAATTTAAAATTTGAGTATATAAATTTAATTGATGTCATTAGAGGTGAAGTAGAATCAAAAACCTTACAGACTAGTAAACAATTTATTACACTGTAAGGAAAACAATAATAATCATTTACTTACACTAAAAAACAGCCTCTAACTAGCGTATTCTTAACAAGTAAGAAAGGCTAAGTTCGGGTGTAACCGAACATTACATACTCAGCTGAGAGCTTTGGAGACAAAATTGTCTCTATCACGGATACGTACAAGTGCTAATACTAAAAAGTGGAGCAACTTGCCTTTGCTATCTTTCTTCAGCTATCAATCCGTTTTATTTGAATATTTTTTTAATATGAAAATTTGTTTAAATTTGAACGCATTTCTTTATCAGTTTTTTTTTTAATCGCCTCTGAAATAGCGCTTTTAATTATGAGTCTGATAAGAGTCCGAAATGTGTGAGAAATATGTGCCTCGAGAAAAGCCAAACCTATAATCATAAAAGACTCATATATGACTCCTATAAGGTGGAAATTATGAGCCGTATGCCAAGAGTGTATTTTTAATTTTGATATATGGAAGTTTAAATTTATCTCGATTAGTTTATACCGTTAGGTAATACCATTATGCGAACAAAATTAATATACTCTGTGAGCTCTGCTTATCTGAGTATAATTATAGCTGCGTTGGTTTCGTGATAAGTGGTTTTTAATTCCATATCACATACGTTTGGGAAGTATCGTCCAAATTGTATACCAAGGGTAATGTTTTTGGAACGATTTTCCTTCATCCTTTGTCAAATAAGGGAAAATTACCATGTAGGAAAATGAACCCACGATAACCGTGGAATGTGTTTTTATGACATGGGTATCAAATGAAAGGGATTAAAGAGTATTTTAAAAGGGAATGGGCCTTAGTTCTATAGGTGAACGCCTTTTCGAGATATCGCCATAAAGGTGGGCCAGGGGTGACTTTAGAATGTGTTTGTACGATACGGGTATCAAATGAAAGGTGTTTATGATAATTTTAAAAGGGAGTGGGCCTTAGTTCTATAGGTGGACGCCTTTTCGAGATATCGCCATAAAGGTGGACCAGGGGTGACTTTATAATGTGTTTGTACGATACGGGTATCAAATTAAAGGTATTAATGACGGTTTTAAAAGGGAGTGGCTCTTAGTTGTATATGTGAAGGCGTTTTCGAGATATCAAACAAAATGGGGACCAGGGTGACCCAGAACACCATCTGTCGGGTACCGCTAATTTATTTATATATATAATACCACGAACAGTATTCCTGCCATGATTCCAAGGGCTTTTGATTTCGCCCTGCAGAACTTTTTCATTTTCTTCTACTTAATATGGTAGGAGTTACGCACATTTTACAAAGTTTTTTCTAAAGTTATATTTTGCGTCAAAAAACTTATCCAATCACCATGTTTCATTCCTTTTTTCGTATTTGGTATGGAATTATGGCATTTTTTTTTTTCATTTTTCGACATTTTCGATATCGAAAAATTGGGCGTGGTCATGGTCAGATTTCGCCCATTTTCAATACCAAGATAAAGTGAGTTCAGATAAGTACTTGAACTAAGTTTAGTAAAGATATATCGATTTTTGCTCAAGTTATCGTGTTAACGGCCGAGCAGAAGGACAGACGGTCGACTGTGTATAAAAACTGGGCGTGGCTTCAACCGATTTCGCCCATTTTCACAGAAAACAGTTATCATCATAGATGTTCTTGTTCTGCCCTTAACAAATTTCACAAGGGTTGGTATTTTAGTTCGACTTATGGCATTAAAAGTATTCTAGACAAATTAAATGAAAAAGGGCGGAGCTACGCCCGTTTTGAAATTTTCTTTTATTTTTGTTTTTTGTTGAACCGTATAATTACTGGAGTTGGTTGTTGACGTAATTTACTTATATAAAGTAAAGATATACTTTTTTTTTTTAATTTAACTTAAAAAAATTTTTTTTAAGTGGCCGTGTTCGTGTAATAGGAGTAACGTTCCTGCTAAATTTCTTCATGATATTTTCAACGAGTGCCAAATTACAGCTTGCAAAACTTTTAAATTACCTTCTTTTAAAAGTGGGCGGTGCCATGCCCAATGTCCAAAATTTTACTAATTTTCTATTCTGCGTCACAAGGTCAACCCAAGTTTCATCGCTTTATCCCTCTTTGGTAATTAATTATCGCACTTTTTCGGTTTTTCGAAATTTTCGATATCGAAAAAGTGGGCGTGGTTATAGTCCGATTTCGGTCATTTTAAATAGCGATCTGAGATGAGTGCCCAGGAACTTACGTACCAAATTTCATTAACATACCTCAAAATTTACTCAAGTTATCGTGTTTACGGACAGACGGACGGACGAGCATGGCTAAACGAATTTCTTTTTTCGTCCAGATCATTTTGATATATAGAAGCATATATCTATCTCGTTTAGTTTATGCCGTTATGGGGTACCATTATGCGAACAAAATTAATATACTCTGTGAGCTCTGCTCAGCTGAGTATAAATAAAATTAAAGAAAAAAACTTTTTTAAAAATAAGCTTTTATTATTGATTAATAAAATTAACTAAAAAGTGAATAAAATTAAAGAAAATTTTTTTTTTAAATAAGCTTTTATTATTGGTTAATAAAATTAACTAAAAATAAAAAAAATAAATTGACTGTAAAGAAATATAACACTTTATAAGTTCATTGTAACCTTTAACGATAATTAGGCTTCTTCGTCTGCTACAAAAATATTCCATATTGTACATAATTATATATTTTTAACATTAAAACTTTACACCTAAATTATTAAATCTTACAGTTTATATCACAGGCGGTCACCGTGGTGTGATGGCAGCGTGCTCCGCCTATCACACCGTATGCCCTGGGTTCGCAACCCGGGCAAAGCAACATCAAAATTTTAGAAATAAGGTTTTTCAATTAAAAGAAAATTTTTCTAAGCGGGGTCGCCCCTCGGAAGTGTTTGGCAAGCGCTCCGGGTGTATTTCTGCCATGAAAAGCTCTCAGTGAAAACTCATCTGCCTTGCAGATGCCGTTCGGAGTCGGCATAAAACATGTAGGTCCCGTCCGGCCAATTTGTAGGGAAAATCAAGAGGAGCACGGCGCAAATTGGAAGAGAAGCTCGGCCTTAGATCTCTTCGGAGGTTATCGCGCCTTACATTTATTTATTTTTTTTTATATCACAGTCCTACTTTTCTAATAAAAGCGAGAAAAGGAGGTCCTAAATGTTCTTAATTATACCATAAAAATTTAACACACTTTTATTAGAACAATTAGGACTGTGATATAAACTGTAAATAACGTAACGTTGAGCCAACTGTCAACAACCAATCGATAAAAACGTTGAGTGAATGGAGCGGAAAATTGTTATGCTCACTAATTTGTCGTAAAGTTGCAACTGTGCCTTCCAAGAAGTTATCACTAATCAACTTCGCCAGCGTTTGTGCTTTTGAATGCGCCCCATGATTTGTTCAACTCATTCAAATGAATTTGTGTATATGTGCATACACATGTTCACGTGTTCTTGCAACAACAAAACGTTAAATATATACATATATATGAATATACAGATTTTCGAGAAAACAGATTTTTGCCAAAAGTGGCTTCCCTTCGGATATCAGCATCTTCGGTTGTCAGATCTTTCGCGTTCAGCGCTAACGCGGTGTCAGGATGAAAAAGACTCTCAACTAAATTACTGATACGAATTGCTACGTTTAAATAACCCTGACTGAGTATGAGCACACGATCTTTTATATCATGATCAGAATATATTGGGGCATATTCATAATCGAAATAAAATATGACTAAGTTAGTTGAAGCATTTTTGACAGAGAGAACATATAAAATTGTGTCAAACAGTGTTAACTAACTTAAAATCATATTTTATTGTGACTTTGCCGTCGAAGTTGTCGCGTTCAGTTTACAGGTACTCATGGCAGATCTCTGCTCTGTGGGTTAAATCTGTTTTAAAATAAAATTCCAACTTTCGATTAGCTAAAATTCCATCGCCAAAAATCTGTAAAACAAAATCAAGTGCGCAGAAAAGTTTGCAACATTTAGCGATAACAGCCTAACTTCTACGTTCATTGTATTCACAAACAAAGCGAAGTTACCTGCGTTATTGAGCCGCTATAGGTTATCCACGTGGTTCACGCAGTTCAATTTTGTAAAACTCCACTTATTTGCAACCTTCTACTAACGTTCTTATCGCTAAACTGTTGAATAAATAACTCCAATATTCAATAATGCAAACTGGTCTTTACTAGACTACTTTGAAAATACTTCACAATAACACTTATACTTCGCAACTGATAGCGTGCTTAAATAAAACTTCTTGCTGCTTATTCAGCTTTCGCTCCTTTTATACTCTCTGCTGTCTCGTTTGCATTCTTCTTTTCTTATTCTAGAATTTACTTCTTGGTTACCTGCTATAAACTTACCAGCTATAAACTACAGATGAACGTTTATAGCCTCTCGCATAGAGCACAAATCTTTACCGATAACCCTATTGTCGATTAATTTATCGAATTCCCGCAAAGTAGTATTGCATTGTCATCGCAGTTATACATGCGTGCAAAATTTCAGCTCAATCGGACACCGGGAAGTGTATCAAATTTAACTTGCAAAATTTGGTTACAGAAAACAGCCAAGTGAAACTAAATAAAAGCTTATAAAATAGGTAGGTACTTTTTCTGAGGATGCAAAGTTTCACGTTTTTTGTGGTCTGCATGTAAAAAATATGACTACGAATCTCGTATTTCAACAATATATGACGCAAACGTAAGCATTTGATGAAATTTGAGGCTTCTAGCCGTACAAAAGGGGCAAAAATGACAGTTTATATGGGGTCGATCTCTATTATTTTTCAGGCAACAATATATGCTATATGCGTAAGCATTTGGTGAAATTTGAAGCTTCTAGTTGTTAAAATGGGGCGGAAATTGGCAAAAGTTTCTTATCTGAACAATCGGTTGTATGAGATATATACCACTGATCTCTATGATTTTTTCAGACAACAATATATGCTATATATGTAAGCATTTGGTAACCGTTAAAATGGGGTATGAGGTATAAAAATAATAATAATAATACCCAACGGATTAATAACCTCCAAAGCCAACCCAACTGACGCGAGGGGCGCATCCGCATTACGCACGGATTTGCTTTTGCCGAGTTGTTGATAAGCGGAGGGTTGATAAGCGTTGGATCTAACACTGCTCAGCTACAGAATAAAAATCATCAGCTATGTATTATACACAATAGTTAGAAATCATAAATATACTACATTGTTAAGTGAAAATTTTTATTCCGTAAAATTTTTATTATACCTTTCATGAACGTGAAATGGTATATTAACTTTGGTCCGATGTTTGTAACGTTGAGAAATATAGAAGATAGACTCACCATTAAGTATACCGAATTGATCAGTGCGACGAACTGAGTTGATATAGCCATGTCCGTCTGTCCGTCCGTCTGTCTGTTTGAACGCAAACTAGTCCCTCAAATTTTGAGATATCTCAATGAAGTTTGGCACAAAGATGTATTTTTGTATTATATTAGACATTTGTCGGATCCGGTAGGATCGGACCACCATAGCATATATCTCCCATACAACCGATCGTTCAGATAAGACGATTTTGGTCATTCCTGCCGCAATTTAAAAAGTATAAACGTGAAACTCGGTGATATACATTCTAATATATCATAGAAGATTTTCTGAAAAAATCACTTTGATCGGAGCTATATATAGTATATCCCATACAACCGATCGTTCAGATAGAAAGATTTTTGGCAATTTCTCCCTTAATTTCCAATATAAAAACGTTAAACTTGGTGATATTTAATCTAATATGTCATAGAAGATTTCATGAAAAAATCATTTCGATCGGAGCTGTATATAATATATATCCCATACAACCGATCGTTCAGATATAAAGATTTTTAGCCATCTCTCCCTTAATTTCCAATATAAAAACGTTAAAATTGGTGATATTTATACTAATATATCATAGAAGATTTCCTGAAAAAATTACTTTGAGAGGAGCTATATGTAAATAGTATATACCTATCCCATACAACCGATCCTTCAGATAGAAATATTTTTGGCCATTTCTCCCTTAGTCTCCAATATAAAAACGTGAAACTTCGTGATATATATTCTAATGTATCATAGAAGATTTCCTGTAAACATCACTTCGATTGGAGCTATATATAATATATATCCCATACAACCGATCGTTCAGATAAGGAGGTTTTTTGCCATTTTTAAACGGTTTTATTTAGCTTGACTTGAGAGGCAGGCCGCACGGCCGCGTGCACGGCCGTTGTGAACGAATTGTGTAATTGAAATTTAAGTAACTTCCCGATAAGCCACAAGCTTGAATCTTGGAATATAGTTCAGAACCCGATGGCAATGCAATAATAAGAAAAAAAAAATCGTTGCGCCCAACGGTTTTTCTTAATTGTCTGACCAACGCCCTAGATTGATAAGGAGTGTGATTTGTAGTACCTAAGACCTACCTAATTATTTTCTAACTTTTCGCATTATTATTACTTCATGTAAATATTGTTTTCAATAAATCCGTTTAACTAAACATTTTTTTTAAATTATTTTATTTATTTTATATTTATCTTAAAAATCGTTTAGGTATGTACATCTGTTTCCTTATATTTCTGATCTTATACATCCGATTATTTGGAGCTTACGAACGGGATAATATTATTGTTCAGCCCCATTCATGAAAGGTATGAAGTCTTCGGCACAGCCGAAGACAGTCCCTTCCTTACTTGTTTTTATTTGTTTTTGTTACGAGTTAAGATAGGATGGGACAGTTTTCTTTATGGTAAAAAGTAAATCCTTTATATAAAATGAACTGGAATTAGTGTTAAAATCATGACACAAACACCGAAAAGGTTCATTTAATTCGAAATTAGTTCTACATTATTTAGATTTTTAGAAATCGTAATCAACTCAATCCGAATTTGAAAGAACAGCACTTGACCATTCAAAATTCGGATTAAAACCCCCAAAACTTGCAAATAATTTTAATAGTGCTAAGCATTCAGCTTCATAGCTCAGTAATTTTGAGTGATAGGAAATGCATGCAGGCATAAATGCTATCCAACTGCATGCAGCGTGGAAACATTGTTTTTTTGGATAGATTTAAGAAATATTTTTGGGCGCGTATTAAAAGTCGACCTTCTGTTCTACTAATTCCGTATGTTCGGAACATTCGCCTCCATTTGAGAATTTGGAGAATCGGTTTATAGTTGGAATATTTTGCATATTCGGACCTCGTGAGGTAGTATAAAAGAACGTATTCCGAATATTCTAAATTAACGGTTAATCCGGAACATTTCCACGAATACTTAAACGGACGGGATCTTTCCAAAATCTCTGAATAAAAAGGCGAATACTCCCTGTTTAGCAGGACCGCACAAAAGTTTAACTATTCTGTCAAAGCAAGGACAGGATATAAAGCTCTAAAACTATAAGCCATTTTCCCTTATTTTTTTCAATTCAGTGTGGCTGCTGAGTAGAGTGAGCCTGTTCAAAATCGTCCAATCTTAAAATATTAAAAAAAAAGGGGAGGAAAAATTTCTCATTACAAAGCGCTCTATATTGGAATCATATTAAAGAACGCCTTATCTCAGAAAGCCTTTTATTAAATTCGTTATGTCAAAATACATTGAGCTTATGCTCACGTAGGGAGTCTTTTTGAAACGAACTTTCGGTTGGGGTATTTGGAACAAAATTCTAACGTACGGCGCTCTTTAAACAAATTCTGAAAGAGTACAAATCCCTATCAATTCACGGAATATTTTAGTAGAAAACGAATCATTTCCCTCCAAACATGTTGGCATTTAGAAATTTATGATCACTACTAATGTACTACTAAAGCTGCTTTTCTGCTACATTTTTCCTGAAGGGGATTGAAGTATGCCCCGTTTTCTTTACTTGATAAAAGCAACCTGTCCGGATTTTAATTTGGGAGTGTCAAAGCTCGTTCATCATTGGAGAACAAACCCCTTGTAATTGAATCATGGTGCAGCCTATGCCGGTTCTCAAAATTCGTTAGTTTCCACTGGAAACAATTTTTTTTAAGGTAATAAAAATGATTATGAAAAGGCCGCAGCTTGTAAAAAATTGGTTAATATTCTCGTCTCTTAAACTCTTTATTGATTAGGCTCGAAAAATATGGTTTACGGTTTTAACTGGCCCAAATTGGCCATACAATTCGAAGCATTTTTTTCACTCGTTATATCACAATTTTGATGTACAAATTTAGTTGTTAGAGAGTTATAAAACGTGGTCGAGGTGGAGTGGCTTTTAGATTTAGTTGCAGCTTTTTGACATAATTTTCTATGAGCTATCTGTCAAAAAGGCTGGGACTGGGTTTGGAACCTGTTTTATTTTGACTATGATTATGCGCCAAGTTATTTTTTTCTTATAACATTTTATGAACTAATTTTTGAACAACTTGCGTACAAGCATCCTTCGCTATTGGATATTTGTATTTGAAGCCACAAGCCGAGCGAACTTTGCCAAAAATAGTTTGCACAATAAATTCGGGTATCGCGAAGAGACAAGGGCGATTCATAGCAGAAGCAAACGCCTTTGAAAATTCACCATTTATTACAATTTCTGGTGGAACCCCATTAAGTACGCCTTCAACGTTGTCACTTTCGATTGCATGTATTATCAGCCCACAGAGATCATCCACGTACAAAGATCATCCACGTGAATCCAAGGTAAAATATGTTTGCCACTGCCCAAAGGACCACCTACACCTAACTTAAAAGGAAGCCAAATATTCTCAATCATAATACCAGTACGTCCAGTTACCACACCCGTGCGTATTTTTATTCCTCTACAATGAGTTACAGCAGCTGGAAATGTTGCAGCCTTTTCCCATTCTAAATATAATTTCGACATGTAATCGAAACCGTGTCCTTGATCCTTTTCTGTGTAGATATGAGTTTCATCAGGCTTATAGTGACTTACGCCGGATATATTAACAAATGCTTTGACATGAGGTGCTGCAGCAATAGCCTTCACTAATGCTGAGCTTGTATTAACTCGTGAAGTCCAAACCTTTTGTTTGAATCCATCTGTCCATCGGTGACTGTGATCCAAGACATTTTGTCCAGCAAAATTTACTACAGACCTTACACCTTTCGGGATACATTTTTTTTTGATTTTTTATTTGTTTTTGCCGTCGGTATTGCTTGGTTTTTTTTTTTGGCGGGGGCAGAACTTGTTGTTTTCAACAGTCATGATTAAGGCATCGGTACAAAGAAATCCTAGTCCTGAAATTAAAGAGTCCCGAAATGAAAAGGTCCCGAAATAAAAAAGTCAGCTCCTTTCACGGCCCTAGATCAAAAAAAAAATCCATACATATTCTCACTTTACAAATTATTCACATCAGCTCTCTCAGCTGAAAAAAGAAACATGCGACAGGGTGGCATATAACATTTCGCATAATTATACGAGCAGATAGAACCCGTCGTGTAGCAAGCCTTGCCAATCTGCCAAGTCAGGTCAGAAAACCTTAGCAGATTAGGCAATCGACACTTTAAATAATCTTCCCACACGCAGCAACGGACTCACTCGCCACCAAACGCGTGACACAGTCATCATAAGTAAACGAGTTTACTTTTCTTTTCTTCCATATTCTCTGCATAGAATGACTCGCCACGCATTTATGGATTTGCGTAAAAGAACCGAACGCCAGGTCGCTCGCTAGCCCAAGCTGTGTTCTCTATGTGACGCTCGACCTCCGATTCGCTCGTGCGCCGTCTACAGGGCGAAGACCCCTCTGCAACGGTTGCGCGAGATCATTCTATTGCCAAAATTGTTTATCGATGGTACATCGCGCGAAAAATTGTTCCAGCGATGGCAGGTGCCGACGATGTGGCCGACCACACCACACCACACTACATTTACCTATGGAAGATGTTCCACGACAACCAGAGCCCTATAAGAGTTGGGCACAGAAAGTGGAAGAGGAGGAAGAGGAAGAGCGCGAAATGATATGGGCATCCAGAGAGAGTAGGTCCCATCAAGCAGGAGAAGATACGGATGAAGTGCTATCCATTCACGCTTCTGAGTCAGCATTTTATCGCGATGCACCGGAAAATCGCCAGGCGGAAGCAATCACACAGTCGCCACCACAGGACCACGGCCGTTCCGACCCCTGTTAGCCCATGAGAAACGCAGCCAGAGGTGCGCGGAATCACGGCCTTTCCGCTCCCAAATAAACATCGCATTCCGAGTCATCCCATCCGTCATGATCGAAGACCGCCTATTCGGCCACGCCAGCTGCACCGCACGACGGACTCCTCCCACAGCGACGGCAACCAAGAGCGTAGACTGGCCCCACGGCCGCGCCAGCTATCTATCTATTCGGAATTTCGAAACGATATTCCTATGATTAACATTACCTTGGGCCCAACTCTGCGACCGATGGCAAGCCTTTCGCCGACTGCGATCGTAAAGGTGGAAGCCGGGGGGCGATTGCATCTCATTCATGCGCTTACTGACGCCTGTTCCCCCCGCACAACGATCGATCGCAGGCTTGCGCAGGATTTAGCTCTTCCGATCACACACGCTGCCGGAGAGGTCGGCTGTTTTGTGCGACTCCGCGGGAAACAGCAGGACGGTGACGAACCATAGGGTATGCATCCGGGACTTTCAGCGTGTCAGCCCTTCGCATAGTGTCGACGCCAGCATTGCGACTCCCCACGAACATGTTCGCCTGGCTGATCCACACTTTTATGCTTCTACACCTATCCGCCTTGTTATCGGCGCCGACGTCTATTCCGAGGAGATAACGCCGGGAGTTTTGCCCCCACCTTGCGGGGCGCTGTTCGCGCAAAGTACGATCTTCGGCTGGGTACTTTCGGGGACCCAGCTGATCTAGTATGCCTTAAGGGTTATTTGGTTTTTCACTTTTTATTTTATTTAAGATTGTGCATTTAAATAGTACGATTTTTTTTTTCCAAAAAATGGAGTCTTTCTTTAAACGGCAAGAAATACGAACATGTATATCTCCTTACTTCTCTTCTCAATCCCTAGCTCTAGGCAAACATGGCTCGTCAACTTCTAACCATGACGGGCCCAGTGGCGAATGACCGAGGCATCAGCAACCAAGCTTGCATACTATGAAAACCATCTTGCGTGCCGCCCAGCCGGCGGACTGGCTGTCGTTAGGTTAAATTAGTTATAATTAATTATACGTTTTTTATATTTTCCTCTTCTTCACGGTCGGTGATCCTTGGAGGACTGTGAGGTTGCATACCGCAAGGGGGACGGCATGTTTAGGCCCAATGCCTAACTTTTTCTTGATTGACGGCACCCCTCCCTAACGTTTTAATAACATTTCCAGCCACCCACACTCTCACGCCGCCATTAGTGTGCATGCATGCACATGCATGTATTTCGTACACATGCATGTGTGTGGGTGCAGGTTGTCAGCACCCATGCACGTATATGTGGGGGTGAGTGTGTGTGTGGCTTTCCCCTTCTTAACACAAGAGGACTTTTCGCGACATAGCGGTTGTCATCAACGGGACAACCGGGATCTTTTATGATTGACTGCCTAGCAGTTAACGTCGCCCAGGATCACCATCGCCGTCATTTGTACGTGAAGGTAAATTCATAACATCACTGTACATTTTCTTTCAATTTAATTAAAAATAATATATAAAAGATTAAATGCAGGTAAATGAGTTTTGACATCAGTGAGCGAATTCTGAATGTCTCTTTATTCAAATATTTCAGCTTATTTATATTAAATTATTCTAAACATATTCTTACATACATATTTACATTTAAGCATACATACTTACATGCATATCTACCTTAAGCATACGTACTTACATACCTACATACCAATCGATACAAAATATGTACCTACACATCTGTGTTGAGCTGTGACTTCTGTGGGAAATGCAATGTTTGCAAATTTGCTGGAATTCAAATTTGTTTGGTTGTGTGTTGTATACACACCTGTGTTAAATCGTGTGACTGGCTATGTCAGTAATAATTATCAAATGCATATTTATGTGTTGATGAACATTTAGACTGATTTAAATATTTGGCATTAAATTATTGGCTTTTTACACTACATCTCCCTTTTTTCAGAATGCTTATGCATTTTGAGAATGCATGAGCATTCTATTTTTATTTAGTGAAGTATGAATTAATTTGTATGAATTAATTTGTATTTTTTTTGTATTTTGTGTTTGTAGGTTGAAAATATTTTTATTCTACTAATTTAAATCTATTTTTGTGTATTATTATTTTCTTATTAAATATGATATTGCCATTCTCTATGTTACTGAGAAATTTTTTCTTATCCTCATTTCCTATTCTAGATGGGATTAAAGTGTCATTATGTTATGTGAAATTTGTGTCCTATTAAAATACTATCATCTGTTAGATCTGCTTTTACTGTTCCAAGTGTGCTTGTTATGCCTCGGTCGATACCTTTTAAATCTGTGATCTGTGAGTTATTTATTGTTACATTACTGTCAATTTGACCCTTCTTTATTATTGAGATATCCACTCCTGTATCTATCAGGAACGTCGAAGTTGACTTATTTAGGGAAGATATTATTGGAAGATATGTAGCTGTTTAGATGCAAGTTGAATGTGCATATTTTATTACCGTTAGAATTTACTGTTGGAGTGGAGTTTGCAGGTTTTCCTGTTGGTTTATATTACGGAGATTGCTCGTGTACTCTGATTGGATGATCTTGACTGACCTCCAAAATTACGTCTTTGGAAATTATTATTTTGTCTATTACTATTGTTGTTATTATATCTGTTAGTATTACCATAATATCTTCGGTTTTGTTTACCTCGATAATTATTATTTTGGTAGTTTCTTCGGAAGTTACCTCGGTAATTACCTTGTGAGCACGTCAGGCGTAACACTGTATTTGGGTTACCCGTGACTTCAGTACAGCTATTCGTGAATTTTGAAATAGCCTCGTTCATAGATGTGAACGTTCCTGCTTGCATTATAAGTTTAACTCTTTCGTTAGCCGAGTTCTTACACATAACCTTTACAGCTGATTGTGAGGAATATTTGGTTTCCACATCAGGTGCAAGACCGTCTGATATGTAAGCACCTTCCAACGATTTTGTTAATTTTTCGATTTCGGCAGTGTACTGGTTAGCTGTTTTCTGCGCTGTTGGACGTTTAGGAGTTTTGCCGTCAAAACTTCTACAGATTCACCTTTAATTGCTGAAACCAACTTTAGCCTTATTGCTAGTATTGAATTTCCAGTGCTCAAAAGGTTTCTAGCTGTTCCCTTGAGCTTAGTTTTTATCATGGAGACCGCTATGGTCTCGTGAGTATCCTTAATTTGTTCTAGGATATCTAGTGCGCCTAAGAAGCTATGTAAGTTCTCATGTTTACCATCAAACTCAGGTAGAATTGACGAAGTCGTTTTTAAGAATTCTTCTGTGGTTTGAGCCATTTTGTCTTTTCTTGTTTGGTAGTCTGGCGTCTCTGCTAAGATTTCCTTTTGTTCCTGTTTTTCTTCTTCTTTTTGTTCTACTTTTGGTTCCTCTTCTAAATCGGATGCTGACTCCAGAAGGAATGTGCTATAGTATATTTCTATTTCCTTCTTGAAACTCGTTGGTACTATGAATTCTATATCATATCTTGCCAGTGAGGACACCTATTTGTCTCTAATGCTTGAAAAAATTTGATATACTTGGTCTTTTTGATTGCCGTCTAGTTTACCATTTAACTGTTGAATTATTTTTCCTATTTTGATAAATGCTTCAACTATTATTTTAAGATGCTTTACTACTGTTTCTGTCTTAACTTTTGTATTTTTATTAATACATTTGTAAGATTTTTCTCCTATCGTTTTTTCTTCTATGAGTAGTTTAACGATATCTTCCCATTTGCCCATTGGGGATGGTAGTTAAAATTTAGTTAAACCTTATCTAAACCGTCTGCGCGGCTGGTATATCGCTTTTTTAGGAATTTATTATGGGTTGAGTAGAGTTTCAGAAACAAACTGATGCAACTGACTACGCAGATTATTAGAAGCATGATTTTGATAGTATCTAGTGCCTCAGTACGATCTACTACTTGGACTGAGTTTACAACGTTTGCCGTTGGTTTTTCTATTTTTTGTTTTTGGCTTTCCCAATATGAAGACAAAAAAAATTTTTTTTTGTTTTTTTTTCTTTTATTAAAAATTTTTCTCTTTTTTCATTATATTAATTTGTTCTTCCCATAAGTTTGACTTCGTACCTATATAATTCTTCGGGTGTTGGTGCTGGTGGGTTTCTCACATTACATATTATTGGTTCCCCAGGCATATCAATAAGTTTCCACCATTTTTTCAACCATACTAGGGTTTTTTCCTCATCTACATTTTTAATTTCATTTTTAAAGTCCTCAAGTGGGCCTCTTAATTTTTCTTGATCTTTCCATAATTTTAAAATCAATAGTTTTACAAAATTGTATTTTTTTTTCAACACCCTAATGTTTACATTGCTGGGTTTGGTTTTTATTTTGATGATTATTTTTCCTTAATTCTTTGATTTCTTGTTTTAGTTAAATTTTTTCTGCCTGATTTGTGCTTAAACTAATTTTTTAAATTAATTTTTTAACGAGGAAATCCTCTTTGCGTTTCTTTCTTTTATTCATTTTGAGTGACCCACACCAATCCCGAGATCGACCCGTGTGCGCCAGCCCATTGACGGTTTCCGACGCACCCAGGCCGAACATTGGTTATATACGAATGACGACTGTTTATCTGGAGGACATACAATAGCGTCAACCATCAGAGCAAGAAACGAAATTCGCGAAGCATTACACTCAGCTGGCTTTCCATTGCGCAAGTGGACATCAAAATGCTCAGCGAGGATTTCCTAGCGTACGAAGAGGCTGGCTCGGAGAAGGTACTCGGAATACGATGGAACGCGCACTCAGACATGTTTTACTTCAAAGCAGGAGCCTAAAGAATGGCGAGAACATCACCAAACGCGCAATCCTATCCGCTATAGCCAAACTTTTCGACCCTTTAGGCTGGCTTGCACCAATGGTCATAGTGGCAAAAATACTAATGCAGAATATGTGGTTAGAAGGCACCGGGTGGGAAGAGCTTGTCTCCCACACTACCTTAGAACGCTGGGAAAACTTCACCCAACAGTATAGCGAAATAGATAACATTAGGATACCGCGGTGGGTAAATTTTACACCGGAAGATGTCATAGAAATCCACGCCTTCTGTGACGCTTCCGAGAAAGCATATGCGGCAGCGGTATACACGCGCGTGAAAAGAAACGATCAGGTTTTCATACACTTACTTTTAGCAAAAACCAGAGTAGCTCCAGTGAAAACTATCTCGCTACCACGTTTAGAACTCTGCGGCGCCATGCTGCTCGCAGAAATCATGGAATCAATATTCCGAAACATTCATTTGGGACCAGCAAAAGTTCACCTCTGGACGGACTCAACCATCGTACTCGCATGGATAAGAAAGCCGCCCTGTTCCTGCTCAACCTTCGTCACACAACGAATCACTAAGATCATCGACATGGTCGGTAGCAAGGACTGGCTGCCCGTGGACTCGGAATCTAATCCAGCGGATCTAGGAAGCAGAGGACTACTTGCGTCAGATATGGTCAACAATTCGTTGTGGTGGCTGGGACCTTCTTGGCTGCAAGAAGACAATTCCCACTGGCCAGCACAAGACATCGAATACCACAGGTCCGTTGAGGAGAAGAGGGTACAATCATATGCCACGACAAGGGTAGATCATTTAGACATTCTCGACCAGGGCTTCGAAGGTTCTATCCTATGTTAGGAGATTTTATAAAAGAACTCACCCAAGAACAAGAGCCTCGTTCCACGAAAAGTGGTGCATAATCTCAGCCGATGAAATTAAGGCAACGACTCAAGCGTTAATAAAAGTATGTCAAAAACGATTCTACGGTACAGAATTGAAAAATAGAGAACAAATTTGTCGAAAGAGTGAAATACTGTCACTCAACCCATACCTCGACAAAGATGATATTATTAGAATAGGGGGGGGGGGGCGTCTAGGGGCTTCAATAGACTTGTCATATAACGAGCGTCATCCGGTCGTCTTGGCTTACAATTGTAGGCTGTCTCGCTTTACAGTCATGATGTTTCATCGATTTACTTCTCAACTCCTGGACCACGTCGTAATTGCATACGATCATGTAATCTATCCCTCGGTCCTTGCCAAAATTCTATAGTATGCGGTCGTATTAGATAGCCGCCCCAATTGGGTAATGGTACTTGGCCATTTGGTCTTAATTTTGCTTCCATGCCCCTCTCTCTGTCATCCACATATTCACGTGATGAATAAAAGAAAGAAACGCAAAGAGGATTTCCTCGTTATAATATTATTTTGAATTAAATTGAAAGAAAATGTACAGTGATGTTGTGAATTTACCTTTACGTACAAATGACGGCGATGGTGATCCTGGGCGACGTGAACTGCTTGGCGGTCGATCATAAAAGAGCCCGGTTGTCCCGTTGATGACTACCGCTAAGCCGCGAAAAGTCATCTTGTGTTAAGAAGGGGAAAGCCACACACACACTCACCCCCACATATACGTGCATGGGTGCTGACAACCTGCACACACACATGCATGTGCATGCATGCACACTAATGGCGGCGTGAGAGTGTGGGTGGCTGGAGGTGTTATTAAAACGTTAGGGAGGGGCGCCGTCAATCAAAAAAAAGTTAGGCATTGGGCCCAAACAAAACTGATTTAGTTTTTTTTTTTACTAAATAATTTACATAAATAATTATGAGCTGTCAAGTTTGCAAGCAAAAAGTTGACCACGCAGATCCGGCCAAAGTCACCTGTGCAGATTTTAAGTGCATTTTTAATTGTTTGTGCGCCAAGATGGACAAGGCTTATGTGGAATACAAGAAAGCCAATAATTTTAACTATAGATGTGAGGGATGTTCCATCTTCCGTCGCAAATCGATGCAGACGCAGTCCCAGGCACCAAGGGAAGCTGTTTCTTATCCACCTGTCGCCTCCACAACTCCCACTGCGCTTGACACTAATTCGGCTACAGCAGGTGCAGAGCAACAAAAACAACATGCAGCTCAGTGTAACACACATGCCAATGCGATTAGCATGAAACATAAAAGTAACAATCAAATGAAAACTCAAATTCAGGCATCTACGGGTAAACAACCTTGCGGATTACCGAATAGCAGCAAAAAGCCAATAACTCTTCAGCTGCTATATGAAGAGATAGTTGCCCTCAGAAGTGTTAACTCTGAAATGCTTAGCACACTGAGTATGCTTGCTGATGAAAACAAAGCATTAAAAGAAAAGTTGACTACGTTAGAGAGCAAGCTTAACTGGACAGACCAGAGAGAACTTAACAATGTGATTGAAATTGCTGGCATTTCACAAGAACACAGCAAAAATGCGGAAGAATGTATGCAGAAAATCGTGGACACTTTGGTATCTCAATAACACCATCTGAGATTGAAAAATGCATAGTAAGAAGCATAAAGCAAAAAGATGACGCTTCGCTCACCCGCAATGTTATATGCGTGCATTTCTGTTCAACTGAGACCAAGAAGAGAGTTATGGCAGCGAGAAAAACAAAAGCACGTAAGCTGACAGCGCGAATGTTTGATGGATCCAGCAATAACAAAATATATATTAATTATGCGCTCATGGGTTTTAATCGAGCTTTGATTACGGCAGCATATAAATTAAAGAAAGAGAAACACTACAAATATTTATGGCTAGGGAAATCGAGCTTCCTATTAAAAAGAGCTGAAAATGAGAGGGTTATTGTAGCATTATGCATTACGCCCACCTATGCAATGCATTTGCGGCATTATGCATTATGAACTTCTATGCCAATGCATTTTTATAAACCTGCCACACGCAGTCATAGTGCAGTCGTATTACAATTTTTCTTACACTACATAAATTACATTGACCCGACACAGCGGGAAGTCAACATCAGTGGAATGCCGAATACGAAACCAATGTCACTTCACACCTTCATAATTTTGTTCAACTAGTCACGCCGGTCAATGCACGCGCTGATCGGAATGGCTAGCTGACAGTGTTAGTGTGCCAATGTGAATCAGCAAAATATTCACACACAACTATTTTACATTGTTGCCTTTGTCAATGTGAATCACCAAAATATGCACACACAACTATCTTATATTTTTACATAAATAAATCTGCTGACTTTGCATACCATTATTACAAATGTACATATTTTTAGTTTGTTAATGTTAGAATAATTATGTATGTGTAGGTTAAGAAATTGTGTATAAAAGAAAGAATTTCTTCAATAAATTCAATTATTTACAGACATTCAATGGTGTTATTTGTTTTCATATTTTTTAATATTACATGGCGATCCTGCCAGTGTGATCTGCAATAAGCATAAAATTTGCTGACCAAGCAAATATTGCTTAAAAGATTTAGCTGCTCAGAGATCGTGCCCAAGAAATTTTAAAAACAAAGTATAGAAATTAATAATCTTGCCATTCTGGAAAAGTTGAATTTTAAAGGATCCTGAAATAATAAAGGATTTCAAATGCTATTGCAGCACAAATACAATAGAATCAAATCAAATATCAGCATGGGGGCAATGTTATCAACAAAATGACGAAGGACATTACAAATATTCATGGAGAAAAAACAATCCGGCTAATGCATAAATAGAGTGGAATATGTTATCAACAAAATGATGAAGGACATTACAAAACGAAAGTTTTTGCTTAGGATTTTTTTCTAAGTAGGAATTGAAAATAAACAATATGCAAACCGATTCGTTTTAAAGAAAATTAAAAAAAAATCTAATAAAAAATAGAAGTAGCAAGAATATATGTGTTAAATTTTAAACAAAATTTTTAATTTGAAAAAAAAAAATAAAGAAGGCTCAGTTATTTCTTTGATACGCAAGAAATAAAAACAGAAGAAGAATTTCACAGAATTTTTAAAAAGTGTGAAGACCCTATAGGATTTTCAGGTCAAATGAAAGCTTTTCAAGTCAAATGAAACTTTTTTCGTTTCAAATGAAACTTTTTTCATTTCAAATGAAACTTTTTTCATTTTAAATGAAACTTTTTTCATTTCAAATGAAACGCTTTTCATTTCAAATGAAACTTTTTTCAAGTCAAATGAAACCCTTAGTACTTACTTACTTACTTACTTAATTGGCGCTTAACCGTCTAAACGGTTTTGGCCGTCCAACAAGGCGCGCCAGTCGCACCTTCGCTCCGCAAACCGGCGCCAATTGGTTACATCAAGGGAGTTTAAATTGTTTTCCACCTGGTCCTTCCAACGGAGTGGGGGCCGCCCTCTACCTCCGCTTCCATAGGCGGGTTCCGATAGAAACACTTTCTTGGCCGGAGCATCATCTTTCATTCGCATAACATGGCCTAGCCAGCGCAGCCGCTGCGTTTTAATTCGCTGGACTATATTGATGTCTGCTTATAGCTCGTACAGCTCATCATTAAATCTTCTTCAGCACTCGCCATCGCCAACGCGTAGAGGTCCACAAATCTTTCGAAGAACTTTTCTCTCGAACACTCCCAAAGCCGCTTCATCTGCTGTTGTCATAGTCCATGCTTGTGCCCCTTATAGCAGGACGGGTACGATAAGTGACTTGCAGAGTATGATTTTCGTTCGCCGAGAGAGGACTTTACTTTTCAATTGCCTACCTAGTCCAAAGTAGCATTTATTGGCAAGATTGATTCTTCGCTGGATTTCAGTGCTGATGTTGTTGCTAGTGTTGATGCTGGTTCCCAAATAAACGAAGTCTTTTACTATTTCGAAATTATGGCTGCAAACAGTAGCGTGGTTGCCAAGGCGCATATGCGCTGACTCTTTGCTCGATGACAGCAGGTACTTCGTTTTGTTCTCATTCACCATCAAACCCATCTTTACTGCTTCTTTTTCCAGTTTGGAGTAAGAAGAGCTAACAGCGCGGGTGTTTAGGCCGATGATATCAATGTCATCAGCATATGCCAGTAATTGCACGCTTTTATAGTATATATATAAATCTATATATATATATATAGATAAATTGTGTAAAATAAAGTGTTTATTTATTTATTATTGTAGGCCCAGATGACGATCTCGTTTGGAGATCGAAATATATTGGAACAAAAACAACAACAACGTGTTTAATTTTTAAACCTAGATCCAGTTTGAAGAAATAATTGTTAAATTTAAAGGTCGCCAAAAATCAAAATTGGTTTTATTTTTAATTGTAAATTTTTCGGAGTAAGAGCGATAGCTTAGCCAGATGGTGAGGTGTTTATTGAAAAATATGAAAATGTGAAAGTTCATGTGAAAATTGATAAAAACGAAATCGTGAATGTATTTCTGAAATTAAATCCTCAAATTCTTGTTTAGCAGATATTATTTCAGAAAGGAGGACTAAATGTATTAAGAAGAGAGGAAAAAAAGAAATTTATGTTATAAAGGATGATGCTATTTTAGTCTCTGGAACCATAACATTGATGATTATATTGTAAATGGAGTTTATCTCGTTACTTTTAAAATTCAAACAAAAATTAACAATGTAACTTATGAAAATATAGATGCAAAAATATGGAAATATGTAAAATATAATAAATTCAATAGCTTTGATAGTGTTAAGTACATAGAGTGTGAACACTTCAATTTAAAATTTGAGTATATAAATTTAATTGATGTCATTAGAGGTGAAGTAGAATCAAAAACCTTACAGACTAGTAAACAATTTATTACACTGTAAGGCAAACAATAATAATCATTTACTTACACTAAAAAACAGCCTCTAACTAGCGTATTCTTAACAAGTAAGAAAGGCTAAGTTCGGGTGTAACCGAACATTACATACTCAGCTGAGAGCTTTGGAGACAAAATTGTCTCTTTCACGGATACGTACAAGTGCTAATACTAAAAAGTGGAGCAACTTGCCTTTGCTATCTTTCTTCAGCTACCAATCCGTTTTATTTGAATATTTTTTTAATATGAAAATTTGGTTAAATTTGAACGCATTTCTTTATCAGTTTTTTTTTTAATCGCCTCTGAAATAGCGCTTTTAATTATGAGTCTGATAAGAGTCCGAAATGTGTGAGAAATATGTGCCTCGAGAAAAGCCAAACCTATAATCATAAAAGACTCATATATGACTCCTATAAGGTGGAAATTATGAGCCGTATGCCAAGAGTGTATTTTTAATTTTGATATATGGAAGTTTAAATTTATCTCGATTAGTTTATACCGTTAGGGAATACCATTATGCGAACAAAATTAATATACTCTGTGAGCTCTGCTTATCTGAGTATAATTATAGCTGCGTTGGTTTCGTGATAAGTGGTTTTTAATTCCATATCACATACGATTGGGAAGTATCGTCCAAATTGTATACCAAGGGTAATGTTTTTTGGAACGATTTTCCTTCATCCTTTGTCAAATAAGGGAAAATTACCATGTAGGAAAATGAACCCACGATAACCGCGGAATGTGTTTTTATGACATGGGTATCAAATGAAAGGGATTAAAGAGTATTTTAAAAGGGAATGGGCCTTAGCTCTATAGGTGAACGCCTTTTCGAGATATCGCCATAAAGGTGGGCCAGGGGTGACTTTAGAATGTGTTTGTACGATACGGGTATCAAATGAAAGGTGTTTATGATAATTTTAAAAGGGAGTGGGCCTTAGTTCTATAGGTGGACGCCTTTTCGAGATATCACCATAAAGGTGGACCAGGGGTGACTTTATAATGTGTTTGTACGATACGGGTATCAAATTAAAGGTATTAATGAAGGTTTTAAAAGGGAGTGACTCTTAGTTGTATATGTGAAGGCGTTTTCGAGATATCAAACAAAATGGGGACCAGGGTGACCCAGAACACCATTTGTCGGGTACCGCTAATTTATTTATATATATAATACCACGAACAGTATTCCTGCCATGATTCCAAGGGCTTTTGATTTCGCCCTGCAGAACTTTTTCATTTTCTTCTACTTAATATGGTAGGAGTTACGCACATTTTACAAAGTTTTTTCTAAAGTTATATTTTGCGTCAAAAAACTTATCCAATCACCATGTTTCATTCCTTTTTTCGTATTTGGTATGGAATTATGGCATTTTTTTTTCATTTTTCGACATTTTCGATATCGAAAAATTGGGCGTGGTCATGGTCAGATTTCGCCCATTTTCAATACCAAGATAAAGTGAGTTCAGATAAGTACTTGAACTAAGTTTAGTAAAGATATATTGGTTTTTGCTCAAGTTATCGTGTTAACGGCCGAGCAGAAGGACAGACGGTCGACTGTGTATAAAAACTGGGCGTGGCTTCAACCGATTTCGCCCATTTTCACAGAAAACAGTTATCATCATAGATGTTCTTGTTCTGCCCTTAACAAATTTCACAAGGGTTGGTATTTTAGTTCGACTTATGGCATTAAAAGTATTCTAGACAAATTAAATGAAAAAGGGCGGAGCTACGCCCGTTTTGAAATTTTCTTTTATTTTTGTTTTTTGTTGAACCGTATAATTACTGGAGTTGGTTGTTGACGTAATTTACTTATATAAAGTAAAGATATACTTTTTTTTTTTAATTTAACTTAAAAAAATTTTTTTTAAGTGGCCGTGTTCGTGTAATAGGAGTAACGTTCCTGCTAAATTTCTTCATGATATTTTCAACGAGTGCCAAATTACAGCTTGCAAAACTTTTAAATTACCTTCTTTTAAAACTGGGCGGTGCCATGCCCAATGTCCAAAATTTTACTAATTTTCTATTCTGCGTCACAAGGTCAACCCAAGTTTCATCGCTTTATCCCTCTTTGGTAATTAATTATCGCACTTTTTGGTTTTTCGAAATTTTCGATATCGAAAAAGTGAGCGTGGTTATAGTCCGATTTCGGTAATTTTAAATAGCGATCTGAGATGAGTGCCCAGGAACTTACATACCAAATTTCATTAACATACCTCAAAATTTACTCAAGTTATCGTGTTTACGGACAGACGGACGGACGAGCATGGCTAAACGAATTTCTTTTTTCGTCCAGATCATTTTGATATATAGAAGCATATATCTATCTCGTTTAGTTTATGCCGTTATGGGGTACCATTATGCGAACAAAATTAATATACTCTGTGAGCTCTGCTCAGCTGAGTATAAATAAAATTAAAGAAAAAAACTTTTTTAAAAATAAGCTTTTATTATTGATTAATAAAATTAACTAAAAAGTGAATAAAATTAAAGAAAACTTTTTTTTAAATAAGCTTTTATTATTGGTTAATAAAATTAACTAAAAATAAAAAAATAAATTGACTGTAAAGAAATATAACATTTTATAAGTTCATTGTAACCTTTCACGATAATTAGGCTTCTTCGTCTGCTACAAAAAAATTCCATATCGTACATAATTATATATTTTTAACATTAAAACTTTACACCTAAATTATTAAATCTTACAGTTTATATCACAGGCGGTCACCGTGGTGTGATGGTAGCGTGCTCCGCCTATCACACCGTATGCCCTGGGTTCGCAACCCGGGCAAAGCAACATCAAAATTTTAGAAATAAGGTTTTTCAATTAAAAGAAAATTTTTCTAAGCGGGGTCGCCCATCGGAAGTGTTTGGCAAGCGCTCCGGGTGTATTTCTGCCATGAAAAGCTCTCAGTGAAAACTCATCTGCCTTGCAGATGCCGTTCGGAGTCGGCATAAAACATGTAGGTCCCGTCCGGCCAATTTGTAGGGAAAATCAAGAGGAGCACGGCGCAAATTGGAAGAGAAGCTCGGCCTTAGATCTCTTCGAAGGTTATCGCGCCTTACATTTATTTATTTTTTTTTATATCACAGTCCTACTTTTCTAATAAAAGCGAGAAGAGGAGGTCCTAAATGTTCTTAATTATACCATAAAAATTTAACACACTTTTATTAGAACAATTAGGACTGTGATATAAACTGTAAATAACGTAAAGTTGAGCCAACTGTCAACAACCAATCGATAAAAACGATGAGTGAATGGAGCGGAAAATTGTTATGCTCACTAATTTGTCGTAAAGTTGCAACTGTGCCTTCCAAGAAGTTATCACTAATCAACTTCGCCAGCGTTTGTGCTTTTGAATGCGCCCCATGATTTGTTCAACTCATTCAAATGCATTTGTGTATATGTGCATACACATGTTCACGTGTTCTTGCAACAACAAAACGTTAAATATATACATATATATGAATATACAGATTTTCGAGAAAACAGATTTTTGCCAAAAGTGGCTTCCCTTCGGATATCAGCATCTTCGGTTGTCAGATCTTTCGCGTTCAGCGCTAACGCGGTGTCAGGATGAAAAAGACTCTCAACTAAATTACTGATACGAATTGCTACGTTTAAATAACCGTGACTGAGTATGAGCACACGATCTTTTATATCATGATCAGAATATATTGGGGCATATTCATAATCGAAATAAAATATGACTAAGTTAGTTGAAGCATTTTTGACAGAGAGAACATATAAAATTGTGTCAAACAGTGTTAACTAACTTAAAATCATATTTTATTGTGACTTTGCCGTCGAATTTGTCGCGTTCAGTTTACAGGTACTCATGGCAGATCTCTGCTCTGTGGGTTAAATCTGTTTTAAAATAAAATTCCAACTTTCGATTAGCTAAAATTCCATCGCCAAAAATCTGTAAAACAAAATCAAGTGCGCAGAAAAGTTTGCAACATTTTGCGATAACAGCCTAACTTCTACGTTCATTGTATTCACAAACAAAGCGAAGTTACCTGCGTTATTGAGCCGCTATAAGTTATCCACGTGGTTCTCGCAGTTCAATTTTGTAAAACTCCACTTATTTGCAACCTTCTACTAACGTTCTTATCGCTAAACTGTTGAATAAATAACTCCAATATTCAATAATGCAAACTGGTCTTTACTAGACTACTTTGAAACTACTTCACAATAACACTTATACTTCGCAACTGATAGCGTGCTTAAATAAAACTTCTTGCTGCTTACTCAGCTTTCGCTCCTTTTATACTCTCTGCTGTCTCGTTTGCATTCTTCTTTTCTTATTCTAGAATTTACTACTTGGTTACCTGCTATAAACTTACCAGCTATAAACTACAGATGCACGTTTATAGCCTCTCGCATAGCCATATGCGCGTGTATGTGAGTAATACTTCCACCGATGATTGCATACTTTTGTAAGTATCTCAGATATATGCGTGTACAGATATATGTTTGTAGTTTATAATCTCTCGCATAGCCATATGCGTGTGTATATGTGAGAACTACTTCACTTACGACTGCATAATTTTGCCAGTATCTCTCCGCTGCTTGTATGTACATATGTGTATACATAATTATTGATTTGTGTGTACATACACAGGTGACTGCTTAGTATCGGCTTAGAGATGATAGTATCCCTTATTGTTGCTAATATTCGTCACAATATGCAACATAAATACCTACGGTTACAAGCAACAACCGCCTAAGTCTCAGACTCCACGGATAGGTACAGCTGTAGCTAGGCCGGATTTGTCTGGGACTTAGGCTTTTATTGCTTGTGAGCACAAATCTTTACCGATAACCCTATTGTCGATTAATTTATCGAATTCCCGCAAAGTAGTATTGCATTGTCATCGCAGTTATACATGCGTGCAAAATTTCAGCTCAATCGGACACCGGGAAGTGTATCAAATTTAACTTGCAAAATTTGGTTACAGAAAACAGCCAAGTGAAACTAAATAATAGCTTATAAAATAGGTAGGTACTTTTTCTGAGGATGCAAAGTTTCACGTTTTTTGTGGTCTGCATGTAAAAAATATGACTACGAATCTCGTATTTCCACAATATATGACGCAAACGTAAGTATTTGATGAAATTAGAGGCTTCTAGCCGTACAAAAGGGGCAAAAATGACAGTTTATATGGGGTCGATCTCTATTATTTTTCAGGCAACAATATATGCTATATGCGTAAGCATTTGGTGAAATTTGAAGCTTCTAGTTGTTAAAATGGGGCGGAAATTGGCAAAAGTTTCTTATCTGAACAATCGGTTGTATGAGATATATACCACTGATCTCTATGATTTTTTCAGACAACAATATATGCTATATATGTAAGCATTTGGTAACCGTTAAAATGGGGTATGAGGTACAAAAATAATAATAATAATACCCAACGGATTAATACCCTCCAAAGCCCTCCCAACTGACGCGAGGGGCGCATCCGCATGAACCACGGATTTGCTTTTGCCGAGTTGTTGATAGGCGGAGGGTTGATAAGCGTTGGATCTAAAACTGCTCAGCTACAGAATAAAAATCATCAGCTATGTATTATACACAATAGTTAGAAATCATAAATATACTACATTGTTAAGTGAAAATTTTTATTCCGTAAAATTTTTATTATACCTTTCATGAACGTGAAATGGTATATTAATTTTGGTCCGATGTTTGTAACGTTGAGAAATATAGAAGATAGACTCACCATTAAGTATACCGAATTGATCAGTGCGACGAACTGAGTTGATATAGCCATGTCCGTCTGTCCGTCCGTCTGTCTGTTTGAACGAAAACTAGTCCCTCAAATTTTGAGATATCTCAATGAAGTTTGGCACAAAGATGTATTTTTGTATTATATTAGACATTTGTCGGATCCGGTAGGATCGGACCACCATAACATATATCTCCCATACAACCGATCGTTCAGATAAGACGATTTTGGTCATTCCTGCCGCAATTTAGAAAGTATAAACGTGAAACTCGGTGATATACATTCTAATATATCATAGAAGATTTTCTGAAAAAATCACTTTGATCGGAGCTATATATAGTATATCCCATACAACCGATCGTTCAGATAGAAAGATTTTTGGCAATTTCTCCCTTAATTTCCAATATAAAAACGTTAAACTTGGTGATATTTAATCTAATATGTCATAGAAGATTTCATGAAAAAATCATTTCGATCGGAGCTGCATATAATATATATCCCATACAACCGATCGTTCAGATAGAAAGATTTTTAGCCATCTCTCCCTTAATTTCCAATATAAAAACGTTAAAATTGGTGATATTTATTCTAATATATCATAGAAGATTTCCTGAAAAAATCACTTTGAGAGGAGCTATATGTAAATAGTATATACCTATCCCATACAACCGATCCTTCAGATAGAAATATTTTTGGCCATTTCTCCCTTAGTCTCCAATATAAAAACGTGAAACTTCGTGATATATATTCTAATGTATCATAGAAGATTTCCTGTAAACATCACTTCGATCGGAGCTATATATAATATATATCCCATACAACCGATCGTTCAGATAAGGAGGTTTTTTGCCATTTTTAAACGTTTTTATTTAGCTTGACTTGAGAGGCAGGCCGCACGGCCGCGTGCACGGCCGTTGTGAACGAATTGTGTAATTGAAATTTAAGTAACTTCCCGATAAGCTACAAGCTTGAATCTTGGAATATAGTTCAGAACCCGATGGCAATGCAATAATAAGAAAAAAAAATCGTTGCGCCCAACGGTTTTTTTTAATTGTCTGATCAACGCCCTAGATTGATAAGGAGTGTGATTTGTAGTACCTAAGACCTACCTAATTATTTTCTAACTTTTCGCATTATTATTACTTCATGTAAATATTGTTTTCAATAAATCCGTTTAACTAAAAATTTTTTTTAATTATTTTATTTATTTTATATTTATCTTAAAAATCGTTTAGGTATGTACATCTGTTTCCTTATATTTCTGATCTTATACATCCGATTATTTGGAGCTTACGAACGGGATAAGATTACGGTTCAGCCCCATTCATGAAAGGTATGAAGTCTTCGGCACAGCCGAAGACAGTCCCTTCCTTACTTGTTTTTATTTGTTTTTGTTACGAGTTAAGATAGGATGGGACAGTTTTCTTTATGGTAAAAAGTAAATCCTTTATATAAAATGAACTGGAATGAGTGTTAAAATCATGACACAAACACCGAAAAGGTTCATTTAATTCGAAATTAGTTCTACACTGCCTCAAAAGAAGAGATTTGTAATGTCTTGACACTCGTGATAGGACGTTTTATTTTACTTCGTTCAAGAGAATTGGGCTAGAAATCAATCCATTCAGTAGTTTAGCCATAAATATTACGCCTAGCATTTCTCTACGACTTGCAAGAGTTGGAAGATTGATAAGTTTCAAAAGACTAGTATAAGGTGGTAGATAATACCCAGAGTCCCACTGAAAATTTCTTAAAGAGAAAAGTAGAAATTTCTTTTGTATTGACTCATGTCTATCCGCCTGAACTCGATATTTTGGATTCCAGACTATTGATCCGTATTCTAGTATCGGTCTAACTAAAGTGGTGAAAAGTGCTTTAGTTACATAAGGGTCACTAAATTCTTTGGACCACCGTTTCACGAATGAAAAACGCCCCTAGCCGTATTGACAGTACCATTAATATGAAGGTTGAAACTAAGTTTAGTATCTATTGTAACTCCCAAGTCCACAAAATAGTTTACTGATAGAAGACAAAAATTATTACTTACGTAAGAGGATACTGGCAAAGATCTTCGAGACAGGCACATGAATTTGCATTTATTGAGGTTCATCGGCATTCAATTTACGTTGAACCAAGTAACAAGGCAGTTTAAATCCGCTTGAAGCAAGGGACGTTCTTCAATAGACGCATAAGACCTAAAAAGTTTAACATCATCGGCATACATTAAAATTTTAGAATATTTTATAGTGCTACAGATATCATTAATAAATAACAAGAACAGAATTGGACCAAGATGACTGCCCTGTGGGACGCCAGAGGAAAGATCGATGGCATTTGAAAGAGTACTTTTAAAAATACCTTTTTGCGTTCGACCGCAGAGATACGACAAGATCCACTGGGTGAGACCAGGTTGGAAGCCAAGCCGATCCAGCTTGTAGATAAGTAAGGAGTGGGATACTTTGTCAAATGCTTTACTGAAATCAGTATAGATAACATCGGTGTGGAAATTTTCTCTAAATCCATTAGAAATATGAGTTGTGAATTCAAGTAGATTAGCAATGGTAGATTTGCCTTTACAGAATCCGTGTCGCCGTTATGCAATCAAAGTAGAAATGGAAAAAGTTAGCTGATTGGTAACTATAGCTTCAAACAACTTTGGGATGGCCGACAACTTTGCAATTCCTCGACAGATTTCTACACACGACCTACTACCACTTTTGTGGAGGTGTATGAGAAAAGATTCCTTCCAAGCAGAAGGAAAAACTCCACGTTTTAGGGACAGATTGAATAAATCAGTTAGAGGCTGATAAACGTGTTCAGCACATTTTTTAAGGAAGCAAGTGGGAATTAAACCAGGACCGTACTTGTAAGATTCCTTCAAAGACGTTAAATATAAAAAAACTTCATCAGGAGATATTGCTGGAATATTAATTGTGTTAAGTGAGTTAAGTTGATATGGATATTCATTTGAAAAAGAGTTACGTTCAGCGGAATAGTTGGACTTGAAAAATTTTGCAAAGAAATTGGCAATATCTTGATCGTCGCTAGACAAATCTTCCTGGTATTTCAAAGCATAAGGAAACCCTTTAAACCTTCGTTTGGAGCTCACGAAATCATGGAAGGCTTTCGGATTGCAAGTTATTTTCCTTTTCATTTTGCAGATGTATGTATTATAGCACTTTTTGTTTAATTCAAAATATTTATGACGCAAAATAGAGTACTGCAAGTAATCGGAATGACAGCCCGACCTTTCGAATAATTTGAAGAAGCGGAATTTTCTGTTTTTTAAGGATCTCAGCTCTTTGCTGAACCACATTTGGACTGGTTCGGTAAACACACGTTTTCGCTTAGGTACGTGTTTTTCCAGAATACCGTAAATGATGGTATAGGATAGGTAGGATAGGTTAGGTGGTAGCTGCCCTGATAAGGATAGCTCACTTGGACAACACGAAGGTCCGTTGTGATACCACAGATCCAAAAAATAACGGTGACTTAGATCTAGCTACTTAGAGAATCGTTGGGTAGCAACGATACCGATCTCAACTTTGGATATATCCTCGGGAGATCCAAGTGAGTCGCGACCGAAGTACTTTCGCCTAGTTCTGGCAAAAGCTGGACAATCAAGCATAAAGTGATTTGGTGATTCCCCCTCATCATCCTCCATACAGTTGCAGCAGGATGGAGTTTCCAGTATATTGGACGTACCGCATGGATACCCATGGGACAGTGCCCTGTCAAAACCCCAATGACCATTGATAGGTGAGCCTTAGTGAACCCAATTATTTCAGCAGACCTCCTGCCATCCACTTTTGGCCAGAAAGATCTTGCTACCCTGCAAGACGTGGTATCCGCCCAACGTTTGCTGAGCTGATTCGAGGCCCAGCTATGGAGGAGCAATCCACAGGTGGCCAGCGGGATCCCGAAATCCCTACAGCCATCTTCATCCGGTTCAGTTGTACCGATGCGGGCTAAGAGATCCGCTTGACAGTTACCCTGGATATCACTATGGCCCGGGACCCAGATAATCTTAATTGTAAAATAATTCGATGCAATCGCAAGCGAGGTCAGGCACTCCCAGACCACCCTCGATCGCACTGTAGTTGAGCTCAAGGCCTTGATTGCCGCTTGGCTATCAGAGTAGATGTTAAATTCCCTAACCGTGGTAGCACTGGATAGCATTCCATCCACCACATCCTTAATCACAGCAATTTCCGCTTGGAATACACTGCAGTGATCAGCCAACTTAAACTTGCGGCTTAAATTTAGCTCTTGAAAAAACACCCCTCCACCAACCTTTCCATCCAGCTTTGACCCATCCGTGAACAAGTTAACCCCAGATAATTCCTCTTCCCCAATCCTCTCTCTCTGGAATAACTGGGGTGAAGGTTGTATAGGGAGCAGTTATCGGCATACAGTAGTCCGTTCTGTCCGGGATGAAGTCGAAACTGGTAAGAAGGCTAGAGTGTCCGCGGTCAGAAAGTCTATATGCCATATCACGAAGCTTGACCAACGACCTTGCCGCGGCCGCCTTTCCCGCAATATCTACTGGGTATATGTTCAGCATGACGTTCAGTGCCAAGGTAGGTGTTGTTCTGAGAGCGCCACTGATACCGATCAGCGCCGTCCGTTGCACTGACACTAACATTTTGGAGGTGCTCGCCGTGTCCAGTGCTTTCCACCAGACCAGCACTCCATATAGCAGAATCGGTTTGACCACCATCTCATAAAGCCAGTGTACTATTCTTGGCGAGAGTCCCCATCTCTTCCCGATAGCTCCTCTGCAGCAGTACAAGGCAATGGCGGCCTTCCTGGCCCGATCTTCCACATTGGGTCTCCAGGACAGTTTCTTGTCCAAAACAATCCCCAAATATTTAACCCAGCGGAAAGTAGCAACGGTACCCCTCCAATCGAGGGAGTTCTGAAATCGGGCATCTTATATCTCCTTGTGAAAAGGACCAATTCCGTTTTTCCCGGGTTGACCGCCAATCCACATGATTCAGCCCACCTAGCCACAGTATCCAGGTAGCCCTGCAGAACATCGCGTAGGGTGCCCAGAAATTTGCCTCTGACTAGGATAGCGAGGTTATCTGCATAGGCAACCACCGACAACCATTGGCTTCCAGCTCCACAAGAAGCTCGTTGACTACCACAAGCCAGTGGAGAGGAGATAGGACACCCCCTGTGGCGTGCCCCTGCACACCTTCCTCTTAATTATGGCCCCTCCCCACTCCGCTGCGACAATTCTCCCGCATAGAAGTTTGCTAATAAATTCAACCAGAGACGGCTCGACTCCTAAACCCACCAGAGCTCTTTCGATTGCCCCCGGTAAGACATTGTTAAAAGCTCCCTCGATGTCTAGAAAGGCACCCAGAGCATACCCTTTGTGTTCTAGGGATCCCTCTATTTGCTTTACAATCGAATGGAGAGCCGTTTCCGTCGATCTGCCCTTGCAGTACGCATGCTGTGAAGCCGACAGTAACCCCCGAGGTATCCCTTCCCGTAGGTACAGGTCAATCAACCGCTCAAACGTCTTAAGAAGAAACGACGAGAGACTGATTGGCCTGAAATCCTTAGGTGATACATGAGAGCTTCTGCCGGCCTTCGGAATGAAAATAACCCTAACCGTGTGCCAAGACTTCGGGATATAGCTAAGCCTGAGGCAGTTAGTATATATGATGGACAACCAGCGGCAGGAAATCCCCAAAGACCTTTGAAGCTGCGCAGGAATGATTCCATCCGGGCCCGAAGACTTATAGGGCTTGAACGACCCTATAGCCCAGGTTATTTGACTTTCCCGTATTGGAATGGCAGGCACTTCTGCATGGCCAACGACCGCCGACCATGCGCAACTGGGACATCGGGAAAATGATTGTCCAGTAAAAGCCTTAGGGACTCCTCGCTACTCATCGACCAGTCCCCACCATCATCTCTCAGATACCCCAGAGGAGCGGGGTTCCTAGATAGTATTTTTCTAAATCTCGCGGATTCATTGCAGCCTTCTACGTTTTCGCAGAAGCTTCGCCATGCATCTCGCTTGGCTATCCTTATTTCATATTTATAAATCCCCAGACTCACCTTATAGAGCTCCCAGTCCGAGGGTAATTTACTCCTCCTGGCTCTGTTGAAGAGCCGCCGACTGGACGCTCTTAGGTCGTCAAGAGACTCCGACCACCAGGGCGGCTTGCCCTTCCCCTGTAAGTTTTCAATGGGCAGGACAGCTGAAAGGCGCTATTGCTTGCCGAGGTGAAGTTTTCCACCAGAACGATTCTCAGATTCGGACAGGCCCGAACTAATGATAGGCACCGCAGGCAGTAGCTCTCCCAGCTTCCTACAATACAAGTCCCAGTTAGCACTTTTAGGGTTCCTAAAAGATATTTTACCGGGACGTTCTTCGTTCAGTGAGAACTGAATATATCGGTGATCAGAGAAGGAGTGCTCGTTGAGAACCCTCCATGCAGATATCCGACCTTCCAGTTCTCTACTAACCAGGGTGAGGTCCAGCACCTCCTCCCTTACCGCAGTAATAAAAGTCGGGTCATTCCCCCTATTACATATACACAGTCCCTCATCTACAATAAAAGTAAATAAAGACTCACCTCTTGTGTTGGTATCCGAGCTTCCCCAAATGGTGGGCATTAGTATCGGCACCAATGATCACGCCAACACCTCTCCGCCTTGCTTCAGCGGTGATTTCACCCAGTATCGCAGGTGGTGGCCCCTCTACGTCCCCGTGGGGCATGTACGCTGAGACCACCCACAGTTCATTACTTCCTCGCTCGAGGCAGACCGTGTTTATGTCAGCATAGCTGAAATTAGAGAGAATAAAAGCTTTAATCTATTTTTTAACAAGCACACAGGATCTAGGCCTACTTGTCTCCCCATGCACCAAGGTGTTGAATTTTCCAGTCCTTAATCCAGAAATCTTACTGCCGTTACTACTCAGCCACGGCTCCTGGAGAAGGACTATATCCACTCCGCCTTTTTCAAGGCAGAGCAACAAATTTTCGGAAGCCGCCTTAGAGTGCTGAAGATTGATTTGACGGATTTCCATCAAAAGCGCTCTTCTTCCGCACCCCATCCATAAATGATGGTATAAAAGTGAGAAATATTTTTGTCAATATCTACACCGTATTAAGGCCAAGCCACTGTAGATAATGTTTGATTAAGGTTGCTAAAATTAGCCTTCGCCAAGTCAAATCTGAAACTAGAGTCGTATTTAGAAACAGCGTTACTCAGGGAATTTGTTTCGAATTCGTATGTTATTTCTAGGGAAGGGTGGTAAGGGACTTCAGGTACAGTTAGAGGTTCACACCGGCTAAGAGTACATTTTGATGCATCGTCAAAAAATACCAAATCAAGGGTCCTCCCGAATATATTAGGAATAATACTTATCTGTTTAAGGCAAGGTTCAGTCATTTCAGATAAAAATTCGTTGCCGGACAGTTTTGAAGAAATAGGTACAATATCCTCGTAAGATATGGTCCATCATATATGCAGGAGATTAAAGTCACCCAAGACTATCATCGAATCAATGGGCTTCAACATTGAATTAACAATTTTCAGCAGGGAAATATGATCCATATACACCGAAGGATCAGAAGAAGGTGGTATATAGCAGACGGCAATATAGACACAACCCACTCCGAGGTTAATTCTAATGCATTTTAATTCTGTATAACCGATAACGGGTAAATTAACCTCAGCTGAAGGTACAGAAGAATGTACCGCAAGCAAAATTCCACCTCCAATTCTGTTCAAGCGGTCATTACTGTATATTTGGAAATCATGGCCAAGAATCTCTGAGTTAAATACTTGAGGTTTTAGCCAAGTTTCAGTTAAAGCTATAATGTTGTAATTGAAATGAAATGATTTCAAATACAATTCTGTTATTTTAGGTTTAAACCTCTAACATTTTGATAAAACAAATTAAGGGTCGATTTAGAATTCAGTTTGTGAGGACCAAATAAAAATCCATTAATTTAGCCCACACAAATCGACCCCACAACATATTCACCACAGTTTTAGCACAACAGCCAGTCACAAAAGGCCCTACCAACACGACAAACCAACAAGTCTCAGCAACACGACCAGCAATCACAACACTTAAGAGCAACACAGCAAACTAACAAGTCTCAGCAACACAACGAGCATTCGCAAAATTTAATAGCAACACGGTAACCATGGCAACGCAACCATTTGAGCTAGCAACATCAAACACAACAGCTATAAAAGGAGCGACACAGCAGTACAGCAGTTAGTTAGCACGGAGCTGTGGCCGTGGCCGGAGCTACCAGTGGAGCGTCCCTCAAATGTGTCAGTTATACCACCAGGAGAGGTCCTTTCATAGGAGTGAGTCGTGGCCTCAAGTGGTGAATGTGTCGGTTATACCACCAAACACCGTTTGAGACTTCGTAAGCAACGGCCCTACCGCAGTAACGCGCACCCGCGCATAGGCGACGTCCGCCGCCTGCGACGACGCTGGCCGCAATAGCGAACTACGTTGGCCCCGCACTACGCCAACATACGACGCGGGCCACAACAGCGCTACGTAAACACACTACGCTGGCCGCAACAGCACTACGCAAACTTACTACGTTGGCCACAGCAGAGTCACTATAACCTACGACGCTGGCCGCAACAGCGCTACGCAACCACACTACGCTAACATACGACGCTGGCCACAACAGCGCGACGCAAACACACTACGTTGGCCACAGCAGAGTCACGATAACCTACGACGCTGGCCGCAACAGCGCTACGCAACCGCACCTCGCTAACATACAACGCTGGCCGCAACAACGCTACGCAAACACACTACGCTGGCTGCCACAGCACTACGCAAACATACCACGTGGGCCACAACAGGGTCACGCTCACCTACGACGCTAGCCGCAACAGCGCTACGCAGGCAAATTTAGTTAACCGCAGCAGAGTTACGCAAATACACGACGTCAACCATACTAGAGTTACATACACGCACGCAGATGCACCGTCATAAGCCACAGCAGAGACAGCGCAGTCGCTAGCCGTACGAGAGACACGCCGACGCAGGGCATCACAGAAATACATTTACACACACCCAGGCAACGGCCAGCAAGGCGTCCTAACGGGACACGAGGACCGTTAGCCCACCACTAACCATATATATCTTTCTTTTATCACATTATTTTCATTATAGTTATAAAATATATAGAGTTAAAGAAATAAAGTGAATTTTATATGAAAACGATTTGCAAGGTGTCCCGAATTACAAATTTATTGTAAGTGAACCTTGGACACGGCGCGTATACCCCAAGCACTTATTGAAGAAGCACCGAGGCAGGAAAAAAAACTTCTTTACAATTGGCGCCCGAGCGGGGACCCCGCAAATCGTCCAAAGTCAGAAGGAACATTCCTGACTAGAAATATAACCATAAAATGGCCGACCAGATTGATACCACGTGGTTAGACAACATTTCAAAGGAGCAGCTGATTATCCATCACACAGGAATTGGGTATTGAGCAGACTGGTACCACACGAGAAATCCGAAAGCGCATAGCAGCACTGGCTTCGAGAGCAAACGTGTACTCGGAAATACGCGAAAAATGTCTATCCCTAGAAGCCGCTTATAAGGAAACTACAGACATGAGTGATTTAAATGAGGATAAGACACCGATTCCATCGAACGGAGGGGGCACCATGAACAGCACCCCACAACAGTACTTATCGTCAGGAAAAGCGGTACCATCCAACGGTACATCTCAGGCACCGACCGTTATATTCGCACCCGTCATCGACCAGGTAAGAAAGTGGTCGGTACAATATGAAGGTAGACGGGACCCGTTAGCGTTCATCAAACGGCTGGAAGAGTTAGCCGAAGTGTACGCGCTAAACGTGGATCTCCTACCAAAAACCATGCCCGAGCTACTAGGGGGCCACGCGCTGCAGTGGTATCGCAATAACAATGCACACTGGGAAAGGTGGACAAGCTTCAAAAAGGATTTTTTACGATTCTTCCAACCAGTTAGGTATTTCGAGCGTCTCGAGGACGACATACGCGAACGGAGGCAGCATAACAAGGAGAAGTATAAGGACTACGTGCTAGCGATACAGAGCTTGATGAGACACGCAGGATACACCAGCGAACAGCAGTTGGAACGAATCTTCCGTAACAGCCACCCCGATTACCAACTTTACATCCGTGGGAGGAACTTCACCAATCTCGCGGAACTCTTAACCCTTGCCGATGAATATGAGAGCATACGTGAGGACTATCGAAGACCATCAGGCGGGCACCACCGCGAAGTCACGCGACACATCGCAAGTGACACGGCCCTGGTATCACCACCTAAACCTGCACCACCACCATCACCACCACCGAACATACCGCACCACACGCCTCCCGGTAATCAGGGATTCGACCCCAACAACGTATGCAGGAGTTGCGGCGAACAAGGACACTACGCCAATACATGCCGACACCCACGGACAAATTTTTGCTGGGAGAGCGGCCGCAGTGATATATGCACAATCAAATGCTGCCGTCGACGTCAGGGAAACGACAGAGGGCTTCACGAAGAACAAGGCGCAGTGAGCCCAAAGAACCCAGCGCCGAATCGGCAGTGGTAACGTACCAAGAGCATGGGTGCCTTTATGCCGTAGCCAGGCTCGCCGCGGAATCAGCCGAGGCGGTCAACGACACAGGGGCATCGAGAAGTTTCGTTTCGAGCAGCCTGGCAGAACGTGTGGTAAACTGTGGGAGCGGAGAAGAGTGGCCATCAAAATAACGATGGCAAACGGGACTAACACCACAATCTTCGACGCCATAAGGACTGAGGTACGCCTCGGAGAAGCGTCACACCAGACAGTTTTTCACGTCATGCCCGCAGCAATCGACGATATCATACTGGGCCTAGATACAGTAGGGAGCATGGGAGTCACCATATCATGTGGAGAAGGCCACCTCGTGCTAACCAGACCCCTTGATCAGCACACACCGTATCCTGGGGCCACGTCAGAAACTATTCAGAGTATAACGCCAGCGAGAACGAGTAACGCCAGGTACGACACCCCTGGGACTATTCAGAGTATAACGCCAGCGAGGACGAGTACAAGTAACGCCAGGTACGACAACCCTGGGACTATTCAGAGTATAACACCAGCGAGAACGAGTAACGCCAGGTACGACACCCCTGGAACTATTCAGAGTATAACCCCAGCGAGTACAAGTAATACCAGGTACAACACCCCTGGAGCCACGTCAGGAACTGTTCAGAGTATAACACCAGCGAGTACGAGTAACGCCAGGTACGACACCCCTGGAGACACATCCGGAATCATTCAGAGAGTAACACCACCGGGCAGTAGTAACTACAAGCACGACAACATTAATCGAATTAACGACGACACACAAGGCGAGGCGGATCGCATACGACTTACAACGACAACCGAGCCACAATGCAAGTGGTGGCACAAGCGCGTCGGCGAAGTACGCACCAACCCGGAAAAATACGCCGACAACATAACACAAGATGGACAACTGCACCGCCATATTGCCTGCCGTTCACACGATGAAGAAGCGGTCCCTTGGACACTTTGTGTACCCACAGCACTGCGACAACGAGTATTAGAAGAAAACCACGACATCTCAAGCGCTGGACACATGGGCATCCGCCGGACGGTAGCACGGATTGCCAACCGGTATTACTGACCCGGCATGTTTCGGGACATCAGTCGATATATACGACGGTGCGAGTTTTGCCAGAAGTACAAGGAAGCACAGCAAAAGCCAGCTGGAAAGATGCTCACACGGGAACACGATGCTATTAGTAATTTTCGACAGCGTCAGCAAATGGGTGGAATTGGTCCCCATGAGGCGTGCTACAGCAGAGGGCTTTCACCGCGCGTTCAGAGAACGCATCTTCGCAAAGTTTGGTGCTCCCAAGATACTAATATCGGACAACGGCGTTCAGTTCACCAGCACAATGTGGCAGCGTTACCTCAGGGAAATGGGGATACGACAACAATTCACGGCGCTCTACACACCGCAAGAAAACATAACAGAACCGGCGAACAGAATAGTCAGGAGGATCACAGCGCTACTCACCAGATCACAGAACAACAGATGGGACGACCTTCTCCCAGAGATCGAGCTGGCCATCAATACCAGTGTGACCGCGTCCACCGGATACAGTTCAGCTTTCCTCGTACAAGGACGGGAGCCGCAACTACCAGGGGCATTGGTTGACGAAGTAAACCTGGGGACGGGCACAGCCACCACCACGCAGAAGAAAAATCCGACAGAATACAAGAGGCATTCAGAATAGTGAGGCAGAACATGGAACGAGCAGCGGCTGACCAAGCTCGGCATTACAATCTACGGCGGAGAAAATGGACCCCCGTAGTCGGCGAACTAGTGCTCGCAAAGGAACACCATCTCTCCAAGGCCGGGGAAAATTTCGCGGCAAAGTTGGCCCCAAATATGACGGACCCTACCAAATCTTAGGATATGTATCCCCAGTGATATTCAAAATACGAAAACCCAACGGAGGAAAGGAAAAAACTGTCAACATCGCGGAACTAAAAGCATATCATACAGCAGAGATCATCGCGTGAAACCAAACAAATTCAGGCAGAACAATTTTTTATATTATTAATTAATATCAAGGACAATCAAGCGCCGGTCATTCCAACGCAAACCACCGAGGTGACAACATCGTTTTCTTTTGCTACCAAAGTTTTTCACAAACCAATAATCTACAATGCAGAGCTATAACGCTAGACTAACCAACAGCGTCAAGCGTATGCGCCAGCGCTACGAGGAGGAGGAAGCAAAACGCCCGAGGGCCGTATTGCTGGAAGGAGATACAGGCGCTGACGTCAGCCACACGCGTGCAACTATACGCGCAAACAGGTACGCTGACGTCGAACACATCATTACACTATTAAACACTACTGGGGCCGACGTCAGCCACACGCGTGCAACTATACGCGCAAACAGGTACGCTGACGTCGTACACGGCATTACGCCATTATATACTACAGGCGGCGACGTCAACAGCACGCGTGGAACTACACGCGCAAACAGGTAGGCAGACGTCGCACGCATCATTAAACTACCACACATCACGGGCACCAATGACAACACCACGAACACCGAACCAGTCACGGCCAAGGCCAACAATAAGACCGGAGCATCGCCGATAACACTCGGTAGGATAGAAGTGAAGGCAGGGTAGTTGCCGGCAGCGATCGAGTTCTCCTCCAATGAGGACACAGCTCCACCGGAAAAGCCACAGTCGCCGAAAATTATCGAGCTCTCCTCGGATGAGGACAAGGCCCCACCGCCGAGAGACACGCCTAAAATAATATTCCCAGCAGGACCAGGCGGCATACCCCTCTATAAGACTGACCTCGACACTCTCAGGTAACTGAAATGGTTGACCGACACCGTCATTGACGCTTGGGCAAAGGGACTGGAAGAGCAACATGAGCAACAAAATACGACTCTCAGCCCGTTCGTGATCTGGCAGTAGACCCAGAAGAGTAACACGGAGGAAGACTACCAACGCATACGCCGTTGTGTCCGGAACGTCGACCTGTTTGGCAAGAGTGCGGTCCTAGCACCCCACAACCACTGGTACCTGCTCGGTCTGGCAAACGCAGCAGTCACCCACCACGTCACCGACACGGAATGCTGGCAGGAACGATATATATGGGTAGCAGACTCAAAGCACAGGGCCAACGACTGTGGCGTCTACGTAGCCGAGAATATGGAGAGGGTTTTACGATACACAGGGAGCGGAGAAGGAATGCCCGTACTGTGTAAACAGCCGTTCACGGAGAAAATGGCGAGCAAGAAGCGCACAGAAATGCTGGCACGGTTCCTAAGAGACGGCCAAAAGCCCAAGGAAACCATACAAAACACTACCACCACATATCATTCTCACGCAGCTCCACAACTAAGCACCGAGGACAACACCCACCCCATAATACCGGACACCAAAACGAAGCCACACATGACAACAGATGACCTCCAAGTAATAACCATCGAGGCTAAGGACGCAGATGGACCAATGCTGGACCGATTCCCGGAGATAGCAGGGGAGGTACGGGACAAACTCCGACGCATCGCCGGAGGCAGAACCTACTCTCGAACACGATTCGTGACAGAGAAATACCGGGTCACGATAATGAAAAGCAAGGCGCGCATACGACTACTGAATACTGGGGCCTCACTCTCCATTAATTTGGCCCACACAAAGCTACCCCAGATCATATTCGATACAGCACTAACACAACAGCCAGTCACAAAAGGCTATAGCAACACACCAAACAACAAGTTCAATACAGCATATATCATATTCGATACAACACTAACACAACAGCCAGTCACAAAAGGCTATAGCAACAGACCAAACAACAAGTTGAATACAGCATTGACACAACAGCCAGTCAAAAAACGCTATAGCAGTAGACCAACCAACAAGTCTCAGCAACACAACGGGCAAGCACAACAAACTAACAAATCTCAGCAACGCAACGAGCGTTCGCAACATCGAACAGCAACCATGGCAACGCAACCATTTGAGCCAGCAATACCAAACAAAGCAATAAAAGGAGCAACACAGGAGGACAGAAGTTAGTTAGCACGGAGCTGTGGCCGTGACCAGAGCTACTTGTGGAGCGTCCCTTGAAGTTGTCGGTTATACCATGCGGACAGGTCGTTTCACAGGATTAAGTCGTGGCCTCAAGTGGTGAATGTGTCGGTTATACCACCAAACACCGCTTGAGACTTCGCCAGCAACGGCACTACCACAGTAACGGGCACCCGCGAACAGGCAGCGTCCGCCCGCCTGCGCCGACAGTAAAAGCGCCACAAACAGCGCTACGCAAGCATATACGTTGGCCGCAGCAACACCACGCAAACATACAACGCTAGTCGCAACAGTATCATAGCTAATATATACACTGGCCATACCATTACGCCAATCTACTACGCTGGCCGCAACAGCACCATAGCTAATACACTACGTTGGCTTCACTACTGCGCCGATCTACTATGCTGACCACGACAGCGCCCCGATAATATACTGCGTTGACACAGCAAAGTTACGTAAACCTACTACATCAACTGTACCAGAGTTACCCTCGTGCCGAAGCACGGAGCTATGGTCGTGACCAGAGCTACTTGTGGAGCGTCCCTTGAATTTGTCGGTTCTACCATGCGGACAGGTCGCTTCACAGGAGTGAGTCGTGGCCGCAAGTGGTGAATGTGTCGGTTATATCACCAAACACCGCTTGAGACCTCGTGAGCAACGGCACCACCACAGTGACGCGCCCCGCGAGCAGGTGACATTCGCCAGCCAAACTACCACGATGGGCAAAGATACTACGTTGGCCATAGCATTACGCCAATCCACTACCCCGGCCACAATCGCACACACACTACGTCGGCCACAGCATTACGGCAACCACTACGCTGACCGCGACCGCCGTTGGAGTGGGTCGTGGCCTCAAGTGTTGAATGTGTCGTTTATACCACCAAACACCACTTGAGACCTCGTGAGCAACGGCGCCACAACAGTGACGCGCCCCGCGAGCAGGTGACATTCGCCAGCCAAACTACCACGATGGGCAAAGATACTACGTTGGCCATAGCATTACGCCAATCCACTACCCCGGCCACAATCGCACACACACTACGTCGGCCACAGCATTACGCCAGCGACTACGCTGACCGCGACCGCACCACGCTAACATATTACGTGGACCATATCACTACGCAAACATACGACGTTGGCCACAGCATTGCGCCAACCCACTACGCTGACCGCAAGAGCCAACATACGACGCGGGCCACAACAGCGCTACGCAAGCACATTACGTTGGTCACCGCACCACGCTGGCCACAACAGCACTACGGTGACCACAGCAGAGTCACGCAAATACACGACGTCAACCACACTAGGGTTGCGTGCATACACGTCAGCGCAAGGCGTCACCGAAACACGTTTTACACGCACTCAGGCAACGACCAGCCGGGCGTCCTAACGGGACGTTCCTAGCGGGACACGCACGCCGACGCAGGGCGTCACAAAACACATTTACACACACACAAGCAGCGACCATCGAGGCGACATTACGGGACACGAGTACCGTTGGCCTACCACGCAGTAGAGAGCAAGCATACAGTGAAACGAAAACAACAAATATTTCTTCTTTTGATTACGTAAAATTTTTCATTTTAATTATAGTGTTCATACATATATAGAATTAGAGAAATAAATTGAATTTATATGAAAACGATTTGCACGGTGTCCCAAATTTACAAATCTATTATAAGCGAACCTTGGACACGGCGAGTATACCAGTATACCCCTAGCACTTATTGAATGAGCGCCGAGACGGAAAAGGCTTCGTTACAATTGGCGCCAGAGCAGGGACCCTGAAAATCGTTACCACGTCGGACGGAACATTCCTGACGATAAACCTAACCACAAAATGGTCGACCAGATCGATACCACGTCGTTAGACACAATTTCAAAGGAGCAGCTGATATCCATCACACAGGAATTGGGTATTGGGCAGACAGGTACCACCCGAGAAATCCCAAAGCGCATAGCAGCACTGGCCTCAAAGGCAAATACGGACTCGGAAATCCACGGAAAATGTTTATCCCTACAAGCCACCTACAAGGAAACTACGCACATGAGCGACGTAAATGAGGTTAAGACACCGACTCCGTCGAACGGAGGAGGCACACCGAAGGTCGCCGTTACAACAGTAGAACAAACTCAATTCGCGTTTCCTCCCAGGAATACAGTACCCACACAACAGTACTTACCATCAGGAATAGCGGTACCACCCAACGGTACATCTCAGGCACCTCCCAGGAGTACAGTACCCACACAACAGCACGTACCATCAGAAATTACGGCATCATCAACCGGCACATCTCAACCCACGCAACCGTACTTACCAGCGGGAATGCCGGCACCAGCCATGAACTATACATGCCAGGTAACTCAAGCACCGACCGTGGTGTTCGCGCCCATCATCGACCAGGTAAGAAAGTGGTCCGTAAAGTATAAAGGTGGACGGGATCCGTTAGCGTTCATCGAACGGTTAGAGGTGTTAGCCGAAGTATACGCGCTAAACGTGGACCTCCTGCCAAAAACCATGCCCGAGCTACTAGAGAGCGCCGCGCTACAATGGTACCGCAATAACAATGCGCACTGGGAAGAGTGGATAAGCTTCAAAAATGATTTTTTACGTTTCTTCCTACCAGTCAGGTACTTCGAGCGGCTCGACGAGGACATACGCCAACGAAGGCAGCACAACAAGGAGAAGTATAAGGACTACGTAATAGGAATCCAGAGCTTGATGAGACACGCAGGGTACACCAGCGAACAGCGGCTGGAAGGAATCTTCCGTAAGAGCCAACGCGATTACCAACTTTACATCCGTCGGAGGGATTTCACTAATCTCGCAGAGCTCCTGACACTTGCCGAAGAATACGAGAACATACGCGAGGAGTATCGAAGATCATCAGGCGGACATCACCGCGAAGTTACGCGATACATCGCCAGTGACACCACCCGGGTGTCACCATCAAAACCTGCAACACAACCACCACCACCACCGAACCTAACGAACCGCACGCCTCCAGGCAATCAGAGATACGACCCCAACGGCGTATGCAGGGGATGCGGCGAACGAGGACATGACACCAATAGGTGCCGAAACCCACAGAAAAATTTTTGCTGGGAATGTGGCCGCAACGATATACGAACCATCGAATGCTGCCGCCGACGTCAGGGAAAACGACAGAGGGCTCCACGAAGAAGAAGGCGCCGTGAGCCCAAGGGACCTAGCGCCGAAACGGCAGTAACGATACCCAAGGAACCCAGCGCTGAAACGGCAGTAACAATGTACCAAGAGCATGGTCGCCTCTACGCCGTAGCCAAGCTCGGTGTGGAATCAGCCGAGGCGGTCATCGACACAGGGGCATCAAGAAGTTTCGTCTCGAGCAGCTTAGCAGAACGTGTGGTGAACTCGGGAAGCGGAGAAATGGTGAGAGTGGCCATCAAAATAACGATGGCAAACGGGACTAGCACTTCCATCTTCGACGCCATAAGGACTGAGGTACGCCTCGGAGAAGCGTCACTCCACACAGTTTTACACGTCATGCCCGGAGAGATCGACGACATCATACTGGGCATAGATACCCTAGGAAGCATGGGAGCCACCATATCATGTGGAGAAGGCCACCTCGTGCTAACCAGACCCCTTGCCCAGCACACACCGAATCCTGGAGCCGCGCCAGAAACTATTCAGAGAACAACACCAGCAAGAACGAACAGGTACGACATCCCTGGGACTATTCCAAGTTCAATATCATCAAGAAAGGATATCGCCAGGTACGACAGCCCTGGGACTATTCAAAGTACACCATCAGCCAGAACGGATATCGCCAGCTACGACAGCCCTGGGACTATTCAAAATTCAACATCCTCAAGAACGGATATCGCCAGATACGACACCCCGGGGACTAATCAGAGTATAACACGAGCGAGAAAGGATAACGCCGGGTACGACACCCCTGGAGACCCATCTGGAACCATTCAGAGTGTAACAGCACCGAGCAGTAGTAACTTCAAGCACGACGGCATTATGCAAAACAACGACGACGACATACGAGTGCGCGGTTTTCTGGCAAAGGAACTCCGAAAATTCGAGAGCATGAGTGGAGTGACGACAATAGCCGAGCACAAGATTGTCCTGACGGACGAACGCCCCATCAAGCAACGTTACTTCCCACGCAACCCAGCCATGGAGACAATCATCAACAGCGAAGTTGACGAATTGCTCCAGAAAGGATGCATCGAGACATCCTGTAGCCCACACAGCGCACCGATCGTACTGGCCAAGAAGAAAAATGGGAAGTGGAGGTTATGCGTGGACTATCGGCAGCTCAACGCCCGATCCGTACCCGACGCATACCCCTTACCCAGAATAGAACACATCCTGGACAAACTACGACGAGCGAAGTACATCAGCAGCTTGGACTTGAAGAGCGGCTACTGGCAAATACCACTGGAGCCCAAGAGCCGGCCCTATACAGCTTTCACAGTACCGGGACGCGGATTATTCCAGTGGCGCGTTATGCCTTTCGGCCTACACTCTGCACCCGCAACGTTTCAAAGAGCACTAGACCAGGTTATTGGGCCTGAAATGGAACCCCACGCCTTCGCATACCTCGATGACATAGTCGTCATAGGATCCACTGTGGAGGAGCACAATCGCAATCTGAGAGAAGTAATGCTACGACTACAGCGCGCCAACCTAAGAATAAATCCGGAGAAATGCGAATTCTTCAAGAAGGAAATCCGATACCTAGGACACCTAGTAAGCGACAAGGGAATTCACACCGACCCCGAGAAAGTCACAGCCATCAAAGACTTGAAGCCACCAACGAACGTGAAAGAGGTACGCCAATATCTCGGTATAGCATCCTGGTACCGACGTTTCGTACCCGACTTCGCCACGATCAGCCAACCACTCACAACCCTGCTGAAAAAGGGCAAACACTGGAAGTGGGGGCCGAACAACAGGAGGCCTTCGAGGTCTTAAAGCAAAAGCTCACGGAAGCACCGATACTTGCCTGCCCGGGCTTCACCAAGACCTTCACCTTACAAACGGACGCCAGCAATTTCGGGCTGGGTGCCGTATTGACACAGGACCTGGAAGGCGGAGAACGCGTGATCGCCTACGCCAGCAGGAAACTCAACAAGGCGGAAACAAACTACTCGCCCACCGAGAAGGAGTGCCTCGCGATAGTCTGGGGAATACGCAAGATGAGGCCATATTTGGAAGGATACCGATTCAAGGTAATCACGGACCATATGTCTCTAAAGTGGTTAAACTCCATCGAAAGCCCTTCAGGCCGTATAGCACGATGGGCCTTGGAGCTTCAACAACACACTTCCGACATCGAGTACAGGAAAGGGAAGCTGAACCTGGTAGCGGACGCACTATCACGGCAGCCACTGGAGACCCTACGCCTAGCAACGACAACAGAGCAACAATGCAAGTGGTGGCACAAGCGCGTCGGCGAAGTACGCACTAACCCCGAGAAATTTTCTGACTACATGATACAAGATGGGCAACTGTACCGCCATATTCCCTGCCGTTCACACGATGAGGAAACGGTCCCTTGGAAATTTTGTGTACCAACACCACTGCGACAACGAGTGTTAGAAGAAAACCACAAAACCCCTAGCGCAGGACACATGGGCATCCGCCAGACGGTAGCACGGATTGCCAACCGGTACTACTGGCCCGGCATGTTTCGGGACATCAGTCGATACGTACGACAGTGCGAGTCTTGCCAGAAGTACAAGGAAACACAGCAAAAGCCGGCCGGAAAGATGCTAACACAAGTGGCCCAAGAACCATTCGCCACGGTATGCGTTGATTTCGTTGGACCACTCCCACGATCCACACACGGGAACACGATGCTACTAGTATTTTTCGACCGCTTCAGCAAATGGGTGGAACTGGTCCCCATGAGGCGTGCGACAGCAGAAGGCCTTCGCCGCGCGTTCAGAGAACGCATCCTAGCAAGATTTGGTGCTCCCAAGATACTGATATCGGACAACGGCGTCCAGTTCACCAGCACAATGTGGCAGCGTTACCTCAAGGAAATGGGGATACGACAACAATTCACGGCGCCCTACACACCGCAAGAAAACCCGACGGAACGGGCGAACAGAACGGTAAAGAGGATCATAGCGCAACTCACCAAATCACAACAAAAGAAATGGGACGACTTTCTCCCAGAGATCGAGCTGGCCACCAATACCAGTGTAACCGCGTCCACAGGGTACAGTCCAGCCTTCCTCGTACAAGGACGGGAACCGCGATTACCAGGGGCATTGTTTGACGAGGTCAACCTGGGGACGGGCACAGCCACCACCACGGCAGAAGAAAAATCCGACAGAATGCAAGAGGCATTCAGAATAGTGAGGCAGACCATGGAACGAGCAGCGGTAGACCAAGCACGGCATTACAGTCTACGGCAGAGAAAATGGACCCCCGTAGTCGGCGAACTAGTGCTCGCAAAGGAACACCATCTCTCCAAGGCCGGGGAAAATTTCGCGGCAAAGTTGTCCCCCAAATATGACGGGCCCTACCAAATCCTAGGATATGTATCCCCAGTGATACTCAAAATACGAAAACCCAACGGAGGAAAGGAAAAAACTCTCAACATCGCGGAACTAAAGCATATCATACAGCAGAGATCATCGCGTGAAACCAAACAAATTCAGGGAGAACAATTTTTTATATTATTAATTAATATCAAGGACAATCAAAGCGCCGGTCATTCCAACGCAAACCACCGAGGTGACAACATCGTTTTCTTTTGCTACCAAATTTTTTCACAAACCAATAATCTACATTGCAGAGCTATAACGCTAGACTAACCAACAGCTTCAAGCGTATGCGCCAGCGCTACGAGGAGGAGGAAGCAAAACGCCCGAGGGCCGTATTGCTGGAAGGAGTTACAGGCGCCGACGTCAGCCACACGCGTGCAACTATACCCGCAAACAGGTACGCTGACGTCGAACACATCATTACACCATTAGGTAGGATAGAAATGAAGGCAGGGCAGTTGCCGGCAGTCATCGAGTTCCCCTCCAATGAGGACACAGCTCCACCGGAAAAGCCACAGTCGCTGAAAATTATCGAGCTCTCCTCGGATGAGGACACAGCCCCACCGCCGAGAGACACGCCTAAAATAATATTCCCGGCAGGACCAGGCGGCATACCCCTCTACACGACTGGCCTCGACACTCTCAGAGAATCGAAATGGTTGACCGACACCGTCGTTGACGCTTTGGCAAAGGGACTGGAAGAGCAACATGAGCAACAAAATACGACTCTCAGCCCGTTCGTGATCTGGCAGCTGACCCAGAAGAGTAACACGGAGGAAGACTACCAACGCATACGCAGATGGGTCCGGAACGTCGACCTGTTTGGCAAGAGTGCGGTCCTAGCACCCCACAACACAGCTAACCACTGGTACCTGCTCGGTCTGGCAAACGCAGCAGTCACCCACCACGTCACCGACACGGATTGATGGCAGTAACGATATATATTGGTAGCAGACTCAATGCACAGGGCCAGAGTCCCCCACGCAACCCAGGTTTGGGCAGATTTCCTCCGGTGGGAATACATACAGCGGTACGGACACGACGGTTTTAAAGCGCAGGAACTAATACTCGAGGTGCCCCAACAACTCAACAACAACGACTGTGGCGTCTACGTAGCCGAGAATATGGAGAGGGTTTTACGATACACAGGGAGCGAAGAAGGAATTCGCGGACTGTGTAAACAGCCGTTCACGGAGGAAATTGCGAGCAAGAAGCGCACAGAAATGCTGGCACGGTTCCTACTAGACGGCCGAAAGCCCAATGAAACCATACAAAACACTACGACCACACACCACTCTCACGCAGCTCCACAACTAAGCACCGAGGACAACACCCACCCCATAATACCGGACACCAAAAAGAAACCACACACGACAACAGAAGACCTCCAAGTAATAACCATCGAGGCTAAAGACGCATATGGACCAATGCTGGACCGATTCCCGGAGATAGCAGGGGAGGTACGGGACAAACTCCGACGCATCGCCGAAGGCAGAACCTACTCCCGAACACGATTAGTGACAGAGTAGTACCGGGTGACCATAATGAAAAGCAAGGCGCGCATACGACTACTGAATACTGGGGCCTCACTCTCCGAAGTGGGGGGGAGGGGGGGAGTGTGAGGACCAAATATAACACCATTAATTTGGCCCACACAAAGCGACCCCACATCATATTCGATACAGCACTAACACAACAACCAGTCACAAAAGGCTATAGCAACAGACCAACCAACAAGTTCAATACAGCATACATCATATTCGATACAACACTAACACAACAGCCAGTCACAAAAGGCTATAGCAACAGACCAACCAACAAGTTCAATACAGCATTGACACAACAGCCAGTCACAAAAGGCTATAGCAGCAGACCAACCAACAAGTCTCAGCAACACAACAGGCAAGCACAACACTTTAATGCCAACACAACAAACTAACAAATCTCAGCAACGCAACGAGCGTTCGTAACATCGAACAGCAACCATGGCAACGCAACCATTTGAGCCAGCAGTACCAAACAAAGCAATAAAATGAGCAACACAGGAGGACAGAAATTATTTAGCACGGAGCTATGGCCGTGACCAGAGCTACTTGTGGAGCGTCCCTTGAAGTTTTCGGTTATACCATGCGGACAGGTCGTTTCACAGGAGTAAGTCGTGGTCTCAAGTGGTGAATGTGTCGGTTATACCACCAAACACCGCTTGAGACTTCGCCAGCAACGGCACTACCACAGTAACGCGCACCCGCGAACAGGCAGCGTCCGCCCGCCTGCGCCGACAGTAACAGCGCCACAAACAGCGCTACGCAAGCATATACGTTGGCCGCAGCAACACTGCGCAAACATACAACGCTAGCCGCAACAGCATCATAGCTAGTATATACGCTGGCCATACCATTACGCCAATCTACTACGCTGGCCGCAACAGCACCATAGCTAATACACTATGTTGGCTTCAATACTGCGCCGATCTACTATGCTGACCACGACAGCGCCCCGATAATATACTGCGTTGACACAGCAAAGTTACGCAAACCTACTACGTCAACTGTACCAGAGTTAACCTCGTGCTGTGGTCGTGACCAGAGCTACTTGTGGAGCGTCCCTTGAAGTTGTCGGTTCTACCATGAGGACAGGTCGCTTCACAGGAGTGTGTCGTGGCCGAAAGTGGTGAATGTGTCGGTTAAACCACCATACACCGCTTGAGACCTCGTGAGCAACGGCACCACCACAGTGACGTGCCCCGCGAGCAAGTGACATTCGCCAGCCAAACTACCACGCTGGGCACAATCGCACAGATACTACGTTGGCCATAGCATTACGCCAATCCACTACCCCGGCCACAATCGCACACACACTACGTCGGCCACATCATTACGCCAGCCACTACGCTGACCGCGACCGCGCCACGCTAACATATTACGTGGACCACATCACTATGCAAACATACGACGTTGGCCACAGCATTGCGCCAACCCACTACGCTGACCGCAAGCGCCAACATACGACGCGGGCCATAACAGCGCTACGCAAGCACATTACGTTGGTCACCGCACCACGCTGGCCACAACAGCACTACGCACACATACTACGGTGACCACAGCAGAGTCACGCAAATATACGACATCAACCACACTAGGGTTGCGTACATACACGCCAACGCAAGGCGTCACCAAAACACGTTTTACACGCACTCAGGCAACGACCAGCCGGGCGTCCTAACGAGACGTTCCTAGCGGGACATGCACGCCGACGCAGGGCGTCACAAAACACATTTACACACACAAGCAACGACAATCGAGGCGTCATAACGGGACACGAGTACCGTTGACCCACCACGCAGTATAGAGCAAGCATACAGTGAAACGAAGACAACAAATATTTCTTCTTTTGATTACGTAAAATTTTTCATTTTAATTATAGTGTACACACATATATAGAATTAGAAAAAAAGTGAATTTATATGAAAACGATTTGCACGGTGTCCCAAATTTACAAATCTGTTGTAAGCGAACCTTGGACACGGCGAATATACCCCTAGCACTTATTGAAGAAGCGCCGGGACGGAAAAAGCTTCGTTACACGTTTTATCGTACAGATTTTTACTTTGTAACTTATTTTTATTTATTAGATTTTGTGCGTTTTCTGCACCCTAAACTTAACTTCTTTGGCATAGTTTTCGAGATTATAAATTGGGTAAATTCTTTATCTGTTGTACTATAATTTTGCTCGTGATTATTTAGAGTTCTTGATATGTAGCAAACAGGATGTCTTTGTTGTGACAATACAGCACCTATTACATAATCACTAGCATCTGCTGTTATTGTGAATTCTTTGTGGTATTCCGGATATTTTAAAATAGTGTGGGAAGAAATAAAACTTTAAAATTTTCAAAACTACTTATGTATTCTGGGTCATTAACATTTATTTTGCAATTCTTTTTAAGATACTTTATCATAGGGTAAGCAATTTTTGAATAGTTTTTTATACACTTTCGGTAATAACCAGTAATACCGAGAAATCCTTTTAGCTGTTTTTCTGTTTTTGGAATATCTAATTTTCTAATTACGTAAATTTTAAAAGGGTTTGGTTTAATGCCTTCAGCTGTTTAAATATGACCAAGAAACGCAGTCTCTTTTAGCATAAAACAACATTTGTCCGGCTGTATTTTTAAATTGTGCTCTTGAAAAATTTTCTCTAAGCTATTAGCATGTTCCTCCAAAGACGTTGAAAAAATAAGAATATCGTCTAGATAAACTACACAGATTTTATTGATATAGTCTCCAAGAATTTCATTTATCAAACTTTGAAAGGTTGCAGGCGCGTTCTTAAGCCCAAAAGGCATCCGAACATATTCATATAACCCTGCAGGTGTAACAAAAGCTGTTTTTTCGATGTCATTTTCGGCCATCAGTATTTGGTGATAGCCCTTTGCCAAAACTAAGGTGCTAAAATATTGAGCTTTACCCAGTTTGTCTAAAATGCCTTCGATGTTCGGCAAAGGATATTTATCATCGACGGTAAGTTGGTTAAGCCTTCTATAATGTACAACTATCCTGTAATTTTGTATCCCTGCATTATCCTTCTTTTTAGGTACTACAATAATTGGGGAACTGTATTTGCTTTTACTTTGCCTTATTATTCCTTGTTTTTCCATTTCAAGTATTTGTTTTCTAACTTCTTCTTCGTGCTTTGGTGGCAATCTATATATTCTAGAATTAATTTGCTGGTCAGTTACTGTTTCTATTTCATATACAACGGAATTAGTGTTTGTTAAAATATCACCTTCTTTATAAATTAACTTCTCAAATTTTTTCAAAAGTTTGCTTATTATAGCTTTTTCTTGACTATTCAAACTGCCTAATTGTATATTTTGCTTGTCATTGACTTCCAAGATATCTACCTGATCTATCAAAGTTTTTGTAAGAAATGGAAGGATTAAGTCATTGCTCAATTTCAAGTGTAGATTTGAAATATCAACTGTTTGAACATTTCTGCTAATCCAATCCATGCCCAAAATCATACCAAATGGTTTATCAAAATCCAACATTACCCATTTCATTCTACTATTTTGTGGAGCACTAAACTTCGCAGGACTTGGTGTAATTACCATTTTATTTGGCTTACTGACCATTCCATTTATTGTTCTTAAAATTATTTATTCTTTTGATAATGTGGGTAAGTTAAAGTTTTCAAAACTGCATTTCTTTAAAATACTTAGAGTTGATCCAGTGTCAACTAAAGCAATAAATTTTGTATTAAACAATGTTAATTCAATATAAATTTTTTTTAAATCCGAGGCTAATTTAAAAAAAATTGTCCTCGACATCATTCGATCTTTCATCTACAGTTTGACTCATTGTGTCAACGTCCATTGGTATATTTGAATTTCTTGTTTGCCCTATTCTATTAGTATTTTGGTTATTATTATTTTGCCTATTATTTGAACTACCCGCATTTCGCCAATGGTTATTCATCTGGTTTGGAAAACGACTATTGTTCTGATTATAACCAAAATCATTTCTTTGGTCAACACCTGACCTTTGGTTACTTAAATTACTGTCATAAGTGAAATTTTGATTTCTAAATTTGCTTGAGTTAAGCCGATTTAAATTTGCATTATTAAACGGATATTGACCATCTGAAAACTTTTGCTGAATTTGTTGTTGAAAGTTACCTTAAAATTGATTGAAATTTCTACCATTATTTGAGTTATTGTAAGAAAAATTATTGGTATTTTTGTTGTTATTTTTAATTAAAAGATAAGTATTTAAATTATTCTCATCCGTACCTATAAAATCGTTTATCACCTTTTCCACCTTATTTAGGGAAAAAATATTTCTTATGGTATATGTTAAAGTACCAGTGACTAATTGTTTTATTCTTTGGATCAACATTCCAGAAAAGATTTCCCTCATAACTAAACCATTTTCACTTAAAGTGCAGTATTCTGTTATATCATCAATATTATACTTAACTTTAACACATAAATCTCTAACACTACTCACTCGAAATGAAGAAATTTCGTCCGTGATCATCATTTGGTCACTTCAAAAAGTGTTCTTTTAATTTTTCTTTGCATAATGTCCAACTTGCTGGTGGGGTCATTTGAATGTAATTTATTGTGGATCCTTAAATCTTAAGGTCGAATATGATTTTGTATGCTAATTCTTGTTCCGAAGCATAGTCCAGAAGAATCCTGTCCACTCCACTAATAAAAGATGGCAACATTTTTGGGTCGCCAGTGAACGGCTGCAAATATTTTACGTCTTTTTCTATTTTTCTTCTTAAAAAAAAATTTTTTTAAAGTCAAATTTTAACCAAAAACTTTAATATCTTTACAGTATATAAGTAAATTATGTCAACATACAACTCCAGTAATGATATGGTGCAACAAAATACAAAAATAAAAGAAAATTTCTAAATGGGCGTGGCTCCGCCCTTTTTCATTTAATTTGTCTAGGATACTTTTAATGCCATAAGTCGAACAAAAATTTACCAATCCTTGTGAAATTTGGTAGGGGCTTAGATTCTAGGACTATAATTGTTTTCTGTGTAAAAGGGCGGAATCGGTTGAACCCACGCGCAGTTTTTATACACAGTCGACCGCCTGTCCTTCCGCTCGGCCGTTAACACGATAACTTGAGCAAAAATCGATATATCTTTACTAAACTCAGTTCACGTACTTATCTGAACTCACTTTGTATTGGTGTAGAAAATGGCCGAAATCCGACAATGAACACGCCTTCGATTTAAAAAATTACGAAAAATGAAAAAAAATCCCATAATTATATACAAAATACGAAAAAAGGGATGAAATATGGTAATTGGATTAGTTTATTGACACAAAATATAACTTTAGAAAAAACTATGTAAAATGTGTGTGACACCTACCATATTAAGTAGAAGAAAATGAAAAAGTTTCGCAGGGTGAAATCAAAAGCCCTTGGAAGCTTTGCAGGAATACTGTTTGTGGTATTACATATATAAATAAATTAGCGGAACCCGACGGATGATGTTCTGGGTCACCCTGGTCCACATTTTGGTCGATATCTCGAAAACGCTTTCATATATACAACTACCACCACTCCCTTTTAAAACCCTCATTAATGCCTTTAATTTGATACCCATATCGCACAAACACATTATAGTCACCCCTGGTCCACCTTTATAGCGATATCTCGAAAAGGCGTCCACCTATAGAACTAAGGCCCACTCCCTTTTAAAATACTCATTAACACCTTTTATTTGATACCCATATCGTACAAACAACTTCTAGAGTCACCCCTGGTCCACCTTTATGGCGATATCTCGAAAAGGCGTCCACCTACAGAACTAAGGCCCGCGCCCTTTTAAAATACTCATTAAAACCTTTCATTTGATACCGATATCGTACAAACAAATTCTAGAGCCCCCTGGTCCACCTTTATGGTGATATCTCGAAAAGGCGTCCACCTATAGAACTAAGGCCCACTCCCTTTTAAAATACTCATTAACACCTTTCATTTGGTACCCATATCGTACAAACAAATTCTAGAGTCCCCCTGGTCCACCTTTATGGCGATATCTCGAAAAGGCGTCCCCCTATAGAACTAAGGCCCACGCCCTTTTAAAATACTCATTAACACCTTTCATTTGATACCCGTATCGCACAAACTAATTCTAGAGTCAGCCCTGGTCCCCCTTAATGGCGATATCCCTAAATGGCGTCCACCTATAGAACCATGGCCCTCTTAAAATACTTTTTAATACCTTCAATTTGATACACATGTCATACAAACACATTCCAGGGTTACCCTAGGTTCATTTTCCTTCATGGTGATTTTCCCTTATTTTGTCTCCATAGCTCTCAACTTAGTATGTAATGTTCGGTTACACCCGAACTTAGCCTTCCTTACTTGTTTAGTAATTAATTTTGCCTTTTTAATCTCAGGAAAGACAAACAGTTGAAGATGATTGACACGATCGCGACCTCGTCAGAACGCCGCTATTTTCCATTAATACCATCCATCTATAACAAAACAAATGATATAAAAAGACTACAGCTATAGCATTTGAGCAAGCCAACATTTGCAAATTCTTATATATTTGGCCATAATATGCCTCCAAACATGAAACGGTATCGAAGCAGATATGCCAAATTGCGCACGAGTGTTGAGGATTTTGATTTCCTCAATCGAAAATCACCTAACACATTAATTTTTTTGCAAAAGTTTCTGCGCACAAAGATAAATTGTGGCAAATAATTTTAAAAATTTTCCCAAATTCGTAAAGAGCAGTTTGTGTTATCAAAAAGAACTTAGGTGTAGCGCATTTTTTTGGTGAGTAAAAATAAAGATATATAACCAATTTTTCACGAGCTCACAATAAGTCGGTGGAAGTATTAGTGTGATCGTCGTCACGAGTGGACATGTTTTTTGGTGTGCGTGGGGTGCGCGCATTTGATTATTTCGATTCACTCATGCTCCATCTCATCCGAACCCAATACTGGATACCGAATGTCAAGACCATGATCAGAGGCATCATCCACAATTGCAAAACCTGCATTATTCACCGAAAGCAGGCGCAGTCCCAAATTATGGGTACCCTTCCCTGCGAACGGACTACTTTTACCCGCGCGTTCACCAATACCGGGGTAGACTTTGCGGGGCTTTCGAAATCAAAAGCTACCGCGGTAGGGGGTGTCGACTGCCCAAAGGCTACGTGTGCCTTATTGTCTGTTTCACTACTAAGGCAATCCATCTAGAAGCCACTAGTGACCTGAGCACCCCATGCTTTCTAGAAGCCTTTTCGCGCTTTATCGCTAGAAGAAGATGTCCAAAAAACAAAGTTCGTACCATTGTCGGAGCTTCCAGAAATCTACGATCGGAATTCAAAGCCCCCTAGCAAAAAGCCGGGACAAAACAGTCTCCAAGTATAGCCATCAAGCATTAATTTGGCATTTTATTACTGTCGCCGCTCCTCATATGGGCGACCTGTAAAACGCAGGCGTGAAGAGCTTCAAAAGCTACTTCAAAAAGGTCGCTTCTCCCCATAAGTACACCATGGAGGAGTTCCAAACACTTTTTTGTGCAGGATTGAGGAGTGCCTCAACGCGCGCCCACTCAGTCCAGTGTCGAATGACCCAACAGATCTGGAACCACTAACACCAGGGCATTTCCTAACGGGCAGCCACCTGCTGGCTCCGCCAGAACCAGATGCCAGTGAGAGCTCTGCCTCGATGATCGATCGGTGGCAGAAACTCAAAGCCCTCCATCACACTTTCTGCAAACGATGGAAGGTCGAATACCTTTCCGAACTTCAAAAACGAGTGAAGTCGAAACAGTCAAAACAAAATCTTAAAGTGGATGATCTAGTTGTCATCAAAGAGGACAACTTATTTCCCAACGAATGGAGGTTAGGTAGAGTTGTCAACGTACACCCCGGCGAAGATAACCGAGTCCGTGTAGTCGACCTCATAACCGAGAAGGGTCAAGTCTGACGACCTTTGGTCAAACTGATCCTTCTTCCCACGGAGATAAATTGTGAGAGGACCAAGAGCTCTTCCTAACAATCCCTCCGTTCCTCCACATCCCTCCCTTCAAAAAAAAAAGGGAAATCGACCCCACGCTCCCTATCGAGAATCCACCAAAAACCCAGCTCTCGTTCACCCGAAACGAGGCCAACCAACAATCCTAACGCAGATCCGCGACCTGCCACCAGAACCTAAAGGAATCGGCCCATTTTATTTCTCTTTTTTTTTACAAATCAAACCCACAATTCACTCGCTCACCCATAGCGAGGACACCGTATCCAATTCACCCGTTGCCCCATAACGAGGACACCAGAAAAGCCTACCGCAGAAGGACGAACCTATCTGCCACAGAAAACCTGTGCACTCGTTGGCGCGCAACGAATACTATCGCACGCCTAACGCAGATGAGGAAACCCATCTGCTCCAGATATTAGCTTTATTAACATTATTTAGATTTTTAGAAATCGTAATCAACTCAATCCGAATTTGAAAGAGCAGCACTTGACCATTCAAAATTCGGATTAAAACCCCCAAAACTTGCAAATAATTTTAATAGTGCTAAGCATTCAGCTTCATAGCTCAGTAATTTTGAGTGATAGGAAATGCATGCAGGCATAAATGCTATCCAACTGCATGCAGCGTGGAAACATTGTTTTTTTGGATAGATTTAAGAAATATTTTTGGGCGCGTATTAAAAGTCGACCTTCTGTTCTACTAATTCCGTATGTTCGGAACATTCGCCTCCATTTGAGAATTTGGAGAATCGGTTTATAGTTGGAATATTATGCATATTCGGACCTCGTGAGGTAGTATAAAAGAACGTATTCTGAATATTCTAAATTAACGGTTAATCCGGAACATTTACACGAATACTTAAACGGACGGGATCTTTCCAAAATCTCTGAATAAAAAGGCGAATACTCTCTGTTTAGCAGGACCGTACAAAAGTTTAACTATTCTGTCAAAGCAAGGACAGAATATAAAGCTCTAAAACAATAAGCAATTTTCCCTTATTTTTTTCCATTCAGTGCGGCTGCTGTGTAGATTACCACCCCATGTCGGCTGCCTGTTCAAAATCGTCCAATCTTAAAATATAAAAAAAAAAGGGGAGGACAAATTTCTCATTACAAAGCGCTCTATATTGGAATCATATTAAAGAACGCCTTATCTCAGAAAGCCTTTTATTAAATTCGTTATGTCAAAATGCATTGAACTTATGCTCACGTAGGGAGTCTTTTTGAAACGAACTTTCGGTTGGGGTATTTGGAACAAAATTCTAACTTACGGCGCTCTTTAAACAAATTCTGAAAGAGTACAAATCCCTATCAATTCACGCAATATTTTAGTAGAAAACGAATCATTTCCCTCCAAACATGTTGGCGTTTAGAAATTTATGATCACTACTAATGTACTACAAAAGGTGCTTTTCTGCTACATTACCCCTTGTAATTGAATCATGGTGCAGCCTATGCCGGTTCTCAAAATTCGTTAGTTTCCACTGGAAAAAATTTTTTTTAAGGAAATAAAAATTATTATGAAAAGGCCGCAGCTTGTAAAAAATTGGTTAATATTCTCGTCTCTTATACTCTTTATTGATTAGTCTCGAAAAATATGGTTTACGGTTTTAACTGGCCCAAATTGGCCATACAATTTGAAGCATTTTTTTTCACTCGTTATATCACAATTTTGATGTACAAATTTAGTTGTTAGAGAGTTATAAAACGTGGTCGAGGTGGAGTGGATTTTAGATTTAGTTGCAGCTTTTTGACATAATTTTCTATGAGCTATCTGTCAAAAAGGCTGGGACTGGGTTTGGAACCTGTTTTATTTTGACTATGATTATGCGCCAAGTTATCTTTTTCTTATAACATTTTACGAAGTAATTTTTGAACAACTTGCGTACAAGCATCCTTCGCTATTGGATATTTGTATTTGAAGCCACAAGCCGAGCGATCTTTGCCAAAAATAGTTTGCACAATAAATTCGGGTATCGCGAAGAGACAAGGGCGATTCATAGCAGAAGCAAACGCCTTTGAAAATTCACCATTTGTTACAATTTCTGGTGGAACACCATTAAGTACGCCTTCAACGTTGTCACTTTCGATTGCATGTATTATCAGCCCACAGAGATCATCCATGTACAAAGATCATCCACGTGAATCCAAGGTAAAATATGTTTGCCACTGCCCAAAAGACCACCTACACCTAACTTAAAAGGAAGCCAAATATTCTCAATCATAATACCAGTACGTCCAGTTACCACACCTGTGGGTATTTTTATTCCTCTACAATGAGTTACAGCAGCTGGCAATGTTGCAGCCTTCTCCCATTCTAAACATAATTTCGACATGTAATCGAAACCGTGTCCGTGATCCTTTTCTGTGTAGATATGAGTTTCATCAGGCTTATAGTGACTTACGCCGGATATATTAACAAATGCTTTGACATGAGGTGCTGCAGCAATAGCCTTCACTAATGCTGAGCTTGTATTAACTCGTGAAGTCCAAACCTTTTGTTTGAATCCATCTGTCCATCGGTGACTGTGATCCAAGACATTTTGTCCAGCAAAATTTACTACAGAACTTACACCTTTCGGGATACATTTTTTTTTGATTTTTGATTTGTTTTTGCCGTCGGTATTGCTTGGTTTTTTTTTTGGCGGGGGCAGAACTTGTTGTTTTCAACAACAAACAGTCATGATTAAGGCATCGGTACAAAGAAATCCTAGTCCCGAAATGGAAAGGTCCCGAAATAAAAAAGTCAGCTCCTTTCACGGCCCTAGATCAAAAAAAAAAAAAAAATCCATACATATTCTCACTTTACAAATTATTCACATCAGCTCTATCAGCTGAAAAAAGCAACATGCGACAGGGTGGCACATAACATTTCGCATAATTATACGGGCAGATAGAACCCGTCGTGTAGCAAGCCTTGCCAATCTGCAAAGTCAGGTCAGAAACCCTTAGCAGATTAGGCATTTGCCACTTTAAATAATCTTCCCACACGCAGCAACGGACTCACTCGCCACCAAACGCGTGACACAGTCATCATAAGTAAACGAGTTTACTTTTCTTTTCTTCCATATTCTCTGCATAGAATGACTCGCTACACATCGTTGCGTAAAAGAACCGAATGCCAGGCCGCTCGCTAGCCCAAGCTGTGTCCTCTATGTGACGCTCGACCTCCGATTCGCTCGTGCGCCGTCTACAGGGCGAAGACCCCTCTGCAACGGTTGCGCGAGATCAACCGCTTTAACTATTGCCAAAATTGTTTATCGATGGTACATCGCGCGAAAAATTGTTCCAGCGATGGCAGGTGCCGACGATGTGGCCGACCACACCACACCACACTACATTTACCTATGGAAGGTGTTCCACGAAACCAGAGCCCTATAAGAGTTATGCACAGAAAGTGGAAGAGGAGGAAGAGGAAGAGCGCGAAATGATACGGGCATCCAGAGAGAGTAGGTCCCATCAAGCAGGAGAAGATACGGATGAAGTGCTATCCATTCACGCTTCTGAGTCAGCATTTTATCGCATGGCACCGGAAAATCGCCAGGCGGAAGCAATCACACAGTCGCCACCACAGGACCACGGCCGTTCCGACCCCTGTTAGCCCATGAGAAACGAAGCCAGAGGGGCGCGGAATCACGGCCTTTCCGCTCCCAAATAAACGTCGCATTCCGAGTCATCCCATCCGTCATGATCGCAGACCGGCTACTCGGCTACGCCAGCTGCACCCCACGACGGACTCCTCCCACAGCGACGGCAACCAAGAGCGTACACTGGCCCCATGGCCGCGCCAGCTAACTATCTATTCGGCATTTCGAAACGATATTCCTATGATTAACATTACCTTGGGCCCAACTCTGCGACCGATGGCAAGCCTTTCGCCGACTGCGATCGTAAAGGTGGAAGCCGAGGGGCGATTGCATCTCATTCATGCGCTTACTGACGCCTGTTCCCCCCCACAACGATCGATCGCAGGCTGGCGCAGGATTTAGCTCTTCCGATCACCCACGCTGCCGGAGAGGTCGGCTGTTTTGTGCGACTCCGCGGGAAACAGCAGGACGGTGACGAACCATAGGGTATGCATCCGGGACTTTCAGCGTGTCAGCCCTTCGCATAGTGTCGACGCCAGCATTGCGACTCCCCACGAACATGTTTGCCTGGCTGATCCACACTTTTATGCTTCTACACCTATCCGCCTTGTTATCGGCGTCGACGCCTATGCCGAGGTGATAACGCCGGGAGTTTTGCCCCCACCTTGCGGGGCGCTGTTCGCGTAAAGTACGATCTTCGGGTGGGTACTTTCGGGGACCCACCTGATCTAGTATGCCTTAAGGGTTATTTGGTTTTTCACTTTTTATTTTATTTAAGATTGTGCATTTAAATAGTACGATTTTTTTTTCAAAAAATGGAGTCTTTCTTTAAACGGCAAGAAATACGAACATGTATATCTCCTTACTTCTCTTCTCAATCCCTAGCTCTAGGCAAACATGGCTCGTCAACCTCTAATCATGACGGGCCCAGTGGCGAATGACCGAGGCATCAGCAACCAAGGTTGCATACTATGAAAGCCATCTTGCGTGCCGCCCAGCCGGCGGACTGGCCGTCGTTAGGTTAAATTAGTTATAATTAATTATACGTTTTTTATTTTTTCCTCTTCTTCACGGTCGGTGATCCTTGGAGGACTGTGAGGTTTCATACCGCAAGGGGGACGGCATGTTTAGGCCCAATGCCTAACTTTTCTTGATTGACGGCACCCCTCCCTAAAGTTTTAATAACATTTCCAGCCACCCACACTCTCACGCCGCCATTAGTGTGCATGCATGCACATGCATGTATTTCGTACACATGCATGTGTGTGCGTGCAGGTTGTCAGCACCCATGCACGTATATGTGGGGGTGAGTGTGTGTGTGGATTTCCCCTTCTTAACACAAGAGGACTTTTCGCGACATAGCGGTTGTCATCAACGGGACAACCGGGATCTTTTATGATTGACCGCCAAGCAGTTAACGTCGCCCAGGATCACCATCGCCGTCATTTGTACGTAAAGGTAAATTCATAACATCACTGTACATTTTCTTTCAATTTAATTAAAAATAATATATAAAAGATTAAATGCAGGTAAATGAGTTTTGACATCAGTGAGCGAATTCTGAATGTCTCTTTATTCAAATATTTCAGCTTATTTATATTAAATTATTCTAAACATATTCTTACATACATATTTACATTTAAGCATACATACTTACATGCATATCTACCTTAAGCATACGTACTTACATACCTACATACCAATCGATACAAAATATGTACCTACACATCTGTGTTGAGCTGTGACTTCTGTGGGAAATGCAATGTTTGCAAATTTGCTGGAATTCAAATTTGTTTGGTTGTGTGTTGTATACACACCTGTGTTAAATCGTGTGACTGGCTATGTCAGTAATAATTATCAAATGCATATTTATGTGTTGATGAACATTTATACTATTTTTGTATCAGGGTAGCATATTAGACTGATTTAAATATTTGGCATTAAATTATTGGCTTTTTACACTACATCTCCCTTTTTTCAGAATGCTTATGCATTTGGAGAATGCATGAGCATTCTATTTTTATTTAGTTAAGTATGAATTAATTTGTATGAATTAATTTGTATTTTTTTTGTATTTTGTGTTTGTAGGTTGAAAATTTTCTTATTCTACTAATTTAAGTCTATTTTTGTGTATTATTATTTTCTTATTAAATATGATATTGCCATTCTCTATGTTACTGAGAAATTTTTTCTTATCCTCATTTCCTATTCTAGATGGGATTAAAGTGTCATTATGTTATTATCAATATTTTCTTCTTTATAGAGTATTAGGGTAAAATTATTATTTTCATCGATTTCTTCTACCTTATAGGGCCCTTTATATCTATTATCTAACTTATGACCTACCTCATTTTTTACTAACACTACATCTCCTATATTTATTTCCTTATAGTGAATATTTTTATACTCAGATGAGCAGAGCTCACAGAGTATATTAACTTTGATTGGATAACGGTTGGTTGTACAGGTATAAAGGAATCGAGATAGATTTAGACTTCCATATATCAAAATCATCAGGATCGAAAAAAAATTTGATTGAGCCATGTCCGTCCGTCCGTCTGTCCGTTAACACGATAACTTGAGTAAATTTTGAGGTATCTTGATGAAATTTGGTATGTAGGTTCCTGAGCACTCATCCCAGATCGCTATAAACAATATCGGACTATAACCACGCCCACTTTTTCGATATCGAATATTTCGAAAAACCGAAAAAGTGCGATAATTCATTATCAAAGACGAATAAAGCGCTGAATAGAAAATTAGTAAAATTTTGGACAATGGGCGTGGCACCGCCCACTTTTAAAAGAAGGTAATTTAAAAGTTTTACAAGCTGTAATTTGGCAGTCGTTGAAGATATCATTATGAAATTTGGCAGGAACGTTATTCCTATTACTATATGTATGCTTAATAAAAATTAGCAAAATCGGAGAACGACCACGCCCACTTTTTAAAAAAAAATTTGTTTAAGTAAAATTTTAACCAAAAATTTAATATCTTTACAGTATATAAGTAAATTATGTCAACATTCAACTCCAGTAATGATATGGTGAATCAAAATGCAAAAATAAAAGAAAATTTCAAAATGGGCGTGGCTCCGCCCTTTTTTATTTAATTTGTATAGGATACTTTTAATGCCATAAGTCGAACAAAAATTTACCAATCCTTGTGAAATTTGATAGGGGTTTAGATTCTCTGGGACGATAACTTATTTCTGTGAAAAAGGGCGAAATCTGTTGAAGCCACGCCCAGTTTTAATACACAGTCGGCCGTCTGTCCTTCCGCTCGGCCGTTAACACGATAACTTGAGCAAAAATCGATATATCTTTACTAAACTCCGTTCACGTACTTATCTGAACTCACTTTGTATTGGTATAAAAAAATGGCCGAAATCGGACTATGACCGCGCCCACTTTTTCGATATCGAAAATTACGAAAAACGAAAAAATGCCATAATTCTATACCAAATACGAAAAAAGGGATGAAACATGGTATTTGGATTAGTTTATTAACACAATATATAACTTTAGAAAAAAACTTTGTAAAATGGGTGTGACAACTACCATATTAAGTAGAATGAAATGAAAAAGTCCTGCAGGGCGAAATAAAAAACCCTTGAAATCTTGGCAGGAATACTGTTCGTGGTATTATATATATAAATTAATTAGTGGTATCCAACAGATGATGTTCTGGGTCACCCTGGTCCACATTTTGGTCGATATCTGGAAAACGCCTTCACATATACAACTACCGCCACTCTCTTTTAAACGCCTCATTAATACCTTTAATTTGTTACCCATATCCTACAAACACATTCTAGAGTCACCCCTGGTCCACCTTTATGGCGATATCTCGAAAAGGCGTCCACCTATAGAACTATGCCCCACGCCCTTTCAAAATACTCATTAACACCTTTCATTTGATACCCATATCGTACAAAAATATTCTAAAGTCACCCCTGGTCCACCTTTATGTCGATATTTCGAAAAGGCGACCACCTATAGAACTAAGGTACCCATATCGTACAAACACATTCTAGAGTCACCCCTGGTCCACCTTTATGGCGATATCTCGAAAAGGCGTCCACCTGTAGAACTAAACCCCACGCCCTTTTGAAATACTCATTAACACTTTTCGTTTGATACCCATATTGTACAAACGCATTCTAGAGTCACCCCTGGTCCACCTTTATGGCGATATCTCGAAGAGGCGACCACCAATACAACTACCCACTCCCTTTTAAAACCTTCATTAATACCTTTAATTTGATACCCATATCGTACGAACACATTCTAGAGTCACCCCTGGTCCACCTTTAGGGCGCTATCTCGAAAAGGCGTCCACCTGTAGAACTAAACCCCACGCCCTTTTGAAATACTCATTAACACCTTTCGTTTGATACCTATATTGTACAAACGCATTCTAGAGTCACCCCTGGTCCACCTTTATGGCGATATCTCGAAGAGGCGACCATCAATACAACTACCACCACTCCCTTTTAAAACCTTCATTAATACCTTTAATTTGATACCCATATCGTACAAACACATTCTAGAGTCACCCCTGGTCCAACTTCATGGCGATATCTCGAAAAGGCGTCCACCTATAGCACTATGGCCCACTCCCTCTTAAAATACTCTTTAATATCTTTCATTTGATACACATGTCATACAAACACATTCCAGGGTTACCCTCGGTTCATTTCCCTACATGGTTATTTTTCCTTATGTTGCCACCATAGCTCTCAACTGAGTATGTAATGTTCGGTTACACCCGAACTTAACCTTCCTTACTTGTTATCATAAATTATCTTTTGTTTTTCTTTAGACTCTTTTACTAATTTAAAGGCTCTACCCTGTGCTATTTGTAACCCATATTTAATTTCTTTATCGTAAGCCTCATAATTGTATAATGGGCTTACCGTATTTTCTTGTAAAAATTCGTAAATCTGGGGTTTTTCGCCAAAGATCAATTCGAATGGACAATAGTTATGGACTGAAGATGGGGTAGGATTTTAACATATGCAAAATGTTTGAGATATTCATCCCAGTCATCTTTGTTAATGGATATGTATGAACGCACATATTCATTGAAAGTTCTGTGGCTACGTTCAACAGTGCCCAAAGTTTGGTGGTGATACGGCGTAGATGTTTTGTGCTCAATATTGATAAGTTTACATAGTTCTTCAAACAGGCAATATTCGTTTCCATTTAATGATCTTGGTAAAGGTCCAATTGTATCTATTTGTACTAATTTGAACGCCTTCGGTGGCGTTTCAGTCAAAATCATTGGTTCTTTTAAATTTTTATAAATTTCATTTTTTTTACAATTAACGCATTTCTTTATATATTTTCTTATATCATTTTTCATATTTTTCCAGTAATATTTTTGTCTTATTTTATTAGTTGTACGATTGATTCCTGGGTGGGCACCATTAACAGGATCATCGTAATATTTTTGAAGAATCTTTTTAATTTTATCATTTTCCGTCACATGCACAACCTCCGGAGTTAATGCAATTGTTAAATTTTTGAAAACTTTGGTACCTATTTCCTTAAATGTGTCTACTCGAGTATAATTAAACAATTTGTCTCCTAAGGAAAACTGTGTTTTCTTAATTCCCGAATTGCCGGCTCTTTCCATAAGCTTGGTAAAGAATTGGCCTAAGGCAATCTTCGCCACAACAATTTGATTCTCTATATTTATTTCACTACAAATTTTCTTTCCTTTTTTGAAATATAATTTCGGAGGATCGAAAACGAGCTCGACTAGTCTTTTTACTTCACATTTATTAAGCGCTTCGTATATTATAGGGTTCTCTTTGTGACTTGTCTTCTCTTCATTTCTATTACCAGTATTACTGAAATTCTTTTTAGTTTGCGATCTTGTCGTGACTTTCATTATTTTACAGGCCTGTACTGACATTTCTTTCAAATCATTGATATCTATTCGTGACAGAGCGTCTGCCACGTAAATTTCTTTTCCTGCTATGTAATCCACCCCAAAGTCATACTCTTCCAACCTTTCCAACCTGATTCTAGTTAATTTAGATGAAGAATAGATTGAAAATAAATACGTTATAGGTCGATGATCCATTTTCACTGTGAATTTTCTGCCATAAACATATGGTCTAAAATATATAGTTGCCCAATGTATGGCCGCTAATTCTTTTTCGATCGTGGCTTTATTTATTTCGCCTTTTGTAAATGATCTTGAGGCATAGGCAATGGGTAATTGTTTTTCTTCATATTCTTGGCTTAGCACAGCACCGCAGGCATAACCACTTGCGTCGGTTGTAGTAAAGAACTCTTTATCAAAATTGGGATATTGTAGGATATTTGGACTAACTAATGCATTTATTAGGTAATTAAAAGATTTCTCGCAGTCGTCTGTCCAATTGAAAATTACATTTTTCTTACTAAGTCTTGTTACAATCCTGGCGTATTCCGGGAAATTTGGTATGAATCTTCTATAATAATTACAAAATGCGACAAATCTTTTTGCTTCATCGGCATTTTTGGGAGTTGGGTAATTTTGAACAATTTTAAATTTGCTTGGGTCTGGCAAAATTCCAGTACTTGTGCATTTATGTCCAAGATAAGTGACTTCTTGGCTGAAAAAGAGACCTTTGTCCGCATGTAATTTTAAATTATATTTTCTGCATGTAGAGAATATATCCCGTAAATTTTTAATCATATGTTTTTCAGAGCATCCTAATACGACTAAATCCTCCATGTATAAGAATGCTTGTGATGGTTTTAGACCTGCGAATGCCAATGTCATCATCCTCTCGAATGAGTTTGGAGCTACTTTGAGACCATTAGGTAATCTTTTGAAATGATAAGTACCGTTATCCGCTGTAAAGGATGTAATATCTCTTGATTCTGGGCTGATCTAGATGGGATTAAAGTGTCTATTTGGCGAAATCCTGACATTAAATCTAGGCATGAGAAATATTTCGCTCTTCCCAATTGATCCAGAATATCATCTATTCTAGGCAAAGGGAATTTATCAGCTGTTAATTTTTTATTTATTTGTCTGAAATCAACAACTAGTCTCCACCTTTTTTCCTCTTTGCCCGGAAGAGATTTTTTAAAAATAAAAAAAAAAGGTACCAATAAAATAGGGTTGTTGTACTCTGAGGTTGATGGTTCAAAAATATCATCTTGAATAAATTTATTTACTTGTTTGTTTATTTCATTCTTATGTGCTTTGGGTAGTGTATAATTTTTAATATACACAGGAGTGTTATCCTTCAGATGCAGCTTTTGTTTGTAAAAGTTGTTGGTCGTAATTGGTTCTGTTTCTAATGAGAATATATCAACGTATTCTGAGCATAATGTTTTGAGTGATTTACTAGCGAATGGTGGGAAATTTTTATTCAATCTTTCTAACTTTTCTTTGTTATTAGCTTTACAGTGAGCTGTATTTTCAATTATTACGTAATCCTCTAAACGTTCTGTTTTGATGTCATAATCTTGAATGATTGCATGTTTATATGTTGTATTTATCATTATTATTAAAGCGTGATTTGAGTTTACTATCGTGTTGGCTACAAAAATGCCATCAGTCAATTCTTGATGAGGTACTAATAGTTCCTTATTGTGACTATTGATATGAACCTGTCTAATTACTTCGGCTCTTGCGGGTATTTTAATGCTATTGATTGTTGGTTTATTTGTCATTTGTATAACTATATCTTCTGGGTAATCATATATTCGTAGTATTTGTCCCCATTTTTACTATAATCTAAAATGAAATTATATTTTTTAATGAAGTCGAGTCCCAAAATTCCATCACATGCGATTGGAAAATTGTCTTCTGCTATGTGAAATTTGTGTCCTATTAAAATACTATCATCTGTTAGATCTGCTTTTGCTGTTCCAAGTGTGCTTGTTATGCCTCGGTCGATACCTTTTAAATCTGTGATCTGTGAGTTATTTACTGTTACATTACTGTCAATTTGACCCTTCTTTATTATTGAGATATCCACTCCTGTATCTATCAGGAACGTCGAAGTTGACTTATTTAGGGAAGATATTATTGGAAGATATGTAGCTGCTTAGATGCAAGTTGAATGTGCATATTTTATTACCGTTAGAATTTACTGTTGGAGTGGAGTTTGCTGGTTTTCCTGTTGGTTTATATTACGGAGATTGCTCGTGTTACTCTGATTGGATGATCTTGGCTGACCTCCAAAATTACGTCTTTGGAAATTATTATTTTGTCTATTACTATTGTTGTTATTATATCTGTTAGTATTACCATAATATCTTCGGTTTTGTTTACCTCGATAATTATTATTTTGGTAGCTTCTTCAGAAGTTACCTCGGTAATTACCTTGTGAGCACGTCAGGCGTAACACTGTATTTGGGTTACCCGTGACTTCAGTACAGCTATTCGTGAATTTTGAAATAGACTCGTTCATAGATGTGAACGTTCCTGCTTGCATTATAAGTTTAACTCTTTCGTTAGCCGAGTTCTTACACATAACCTTAACAGCTGATTGTGAGGAATATTTGGTTGCCACATCAGGTGCAAGACCGTCTGATATGTAAGCACCTTCCAACGATTTTGTTAATTTTTCTGGTTAGCTGCTTTACTGCGCTGTTGGACGTTTAGGAGTTTTGCCGTCAAAACTTCTACAGATTCACCTTTAATTGCTGAAACCAACTTTAGCCTTATTGCTAGTATTGAATTTCCAGTGCTCAAAAGGTTTCTAGCTGTTCCCTTGAGCTTAGTTTTTATCATGGAGACCGCTATGGTCTCGTGAGTATCCTTAATTTGTTCTAGGATATCTAGTGCGTCTAAGAAGCTATGTAAGTTCTCATGTTTACCATCAAACTCAGGTAGAATTGACGAAGTCGTTTTTAAGAATTCTTCTGTGGTTTGAGCCATTTTGTCTTTTCATATTTGGTAGTTTGGCGTCTCTGCTAAGATTTCCTTTTGTTCCTGTTTTTCTTCTTCTTTTTGTTCTACTTTTGGTTCCTCTTCTAAATCGGATGCTGACTCCAGAAGGAATGTGCTATAGTCTATTTCTATTTCCTTCTTGAAACTCGTTGGTACTATGAATTCTATATCACATCTTGCCAGTGAGGACACCTATTTGTCTCTAATGCTTGAAAAAAGTTGATATACTTCGTCTTTTTGATTGCCGTCTAGTTTACAATTTAACTGTTGAATTATTTTTCCTATTTTGATAAATGCTTCAACTATTATTTTAAGATGCTTTACTACTGTTTCTGTCTTAAATTTTGTATTTTTAATAATACATTTGTAAAATTTTTCTCCTATCGTTTTTTCTTCTATGAGTAGTTTAACGATATCTTCCCATTTGCCCATTGGGGATGGTAGTTAAAATTTAGTTAAACCTTATCTAAACCGTCTGCGCGGCTGGTATATCGCTTTTTTAGGAATTTATTATGGGTTGAGTAGAGTTTCAGAAACAAACTGATGCAACTGACTACGCAGATTATTAGAAGCATGATTTTGATAGTATCTAGTGCCTCAGTACGATCTACTACTTGGACTGAGTTTACAACGTTTGCCGTTGGTTTTTCTATTTTTTGTTTTTGGCTTTCCCAATATGAAGACAAAAAAAAATTTTTTTTTGTTTTTTTTTTCTTTTATTAAAAATTTTTCTCTTTTTTCGTTATATTAATCTGTTCTTCCCATAAGTTTGACTTCGTACCTATATAATTCTTCGGGTGTTGGTGCTGGTGGGTTTCTCACATTACATATTATTGCTTCCCCAGGCATATCAATAAGTTTCCACCATTTTTTCAACCATACTAGGGTTTTTTCCTCATCTACATTTTTAATTTCATTTTTAAGGTCCTCAAGTGGGCCTTTTAATTTTTCTTGATCTTTCCATAATTTTAAAATCAATAGTTTTACAAAATTGTATTTTTTTTTTCAACACCCTAATGTTTACATTGCTGGGTTTTGTTTTTATTTTGATGATTATTTTTCCTTAATTCTTTGATTTCTTCTTTTAGTTAAATTTTTTCTGCCTGATTTGTGCTTAAACTAATTTTTTAAATTAATTTTTTAACGAGGAAATCCTCTTTGCGTTTCTTTCTTTTATTCATTTTGAGTGACCCACACCAATCCCGAGATCGACCCGTGTGCGCCAGCCCATTGACGGTTTCCAACGCACCCAGGCCGAACATTGGTTATATGCGAATGACGACTGTTTATCTGGAGGACATACAAAAGCGTCAACCATCAGAGCAAGAAACGAGATTCGCGAAGCATTACACTCAGCTGGCTTTCCATTGCGCAAGTGGACATCAAATTGTGAGGAAATCCTTCAGGACATCCCCAAAACGGATCTGCTCAGCGAGGACTTCCTAGCGTTCGAAGAGGCTGGCTCGGAGAAGGTACTCGGAATACGATGGAACGCGCACTCAGACATGTTTTACTTCAAAGCAGGAGCTTAAAGAATGGCGAGAACATCACCAAACGCGCAATCCTATCCGCTATAGCCAAACTTTTCGACCCTTTAGGCTGGCTTGCGCCAATGGTCATAGTGGCAAAAAATACTAATGCAGAATATGTGGTTAGAAGGCACCGGGTGGGAAGAGCTTGTCTCCCACACTACCTTAGAACGCTGGGAAAACTTCACCCAACAGTATAGCGAAATAGATAACATTAGGATACCGCGGTGGGTAAATTTTACACCGGAAGATGTCATAGAAATCCACGCCTTCTGTGAGGCTTCCGAGAAAGCATATGCGGCAGCGGTATACACGCGCGTGAAAAGAAACGATCAGGCTTTCATACACTTACTTTTAGCAAAAACCAGAGTAGCTCCATTGAAAACCATCTCGCTACCACGTTTAGATCTCTGCGGCGCCATGCTGCTCGCAGAAATCATGGAATCAATATTCCGAAATATTCATTTGGGACCAGCAAAAGTTCACCTCTGGACGGATTCAACCATCGTACTCGCATGGATAAGAAAGCCGCCCTGTTCCTGCTCAACCTTCGTCACACGCCGAATCACTAAGATCATCGACATGGTCGGTAGCAAGGACTGGCTGCACGTGGACTCGGAATCTAATCCAGCGGATCTAGGAAGCAGAGGACTACTTGCGTCAGATTTGGTCAACAATTCGTTGTGGTGGCTGGGACCTTCTTGGCTGTAAGAAGACAATTCCCACTGGCCAGCACAAGACATCGAATACCACAGGTCCGTTGAGGAGAAGAGGGCACAATCATATGCCACGACAAGGGTAGATCATATAGACATTCTCGACCGATTTTCAAATTTATCCAGGGCTTCGAAAGTTCTATCCTATGTTAGGAGATTTTATAAAAGAACTCACCCAAGAACAAGAGCCTCGTTCCACGAAAAGTGGTGCATAATCTCAGCCGATGAAATTAAGGCAACGACTCAAGCGTTAATAAAAGTATGTCAAAAACGATTCTACGGTACAGAATTGAAAAATAGAGAACAAATTGATCGAAAGAGTGAAATACTGTCACTCAACCCATACCTCGACAAAGATGATATTATTAGAAAAGGGGGGGGGGGGGGGTCTAGGGGCTTCAATAGACTTGTCATATAACGAGCGTCATCCGGTCGTCTTGGCTTACAATTGTAGGCTGTCTCGCTTTACAGTCATGATGTTTCATCGATTTACTTCTCAACTCCTGGACCACGTCGTAATTGCATACGATCATGTAATCGATCCGTCGGTCCTTGCCAAAATTCTATAGTATGCGGTCGTATTAGATTGCCGCCCCAATTGGGTAATGGTACTTGGCCATTTGGTCTTAATTTTGCTTCCATGCCCCTCTCTCTGTCATCCACATATTCACGTGTTGAATAAAAGAAAGAAACGCAAAGAGGATTTCCTCGTTATAATATTATTTTTAATTAAATTGAAAGAAAATGTACAGTGATGTGGTGAATTTACCTTTACGTACAAATGACGGCGATGGTGATCCTGGGCGACGTGAACTGCTTGGCGGTCGATCATAAAAGAGCCCTGTTGTCCCGCTGATGACTACCGCTAAGCCGCGAAAAGTACTCTTGTGTTAAGAAGGGGAAAGCCACACACACACTCACCCCCACATATACGTGCATGGGTGCTGACAACCTGCACACACACACATGCATGTGCATGCATGCACACTAATGGCGGCGTGAGAGTGTGGGTGGCTGGAGGTGTTATTAAAACGTTAGGGAGGGGCGCCGTCAATCAAAAAAAGTTAGGCATTGGGCCCAACCAAAACTGATTTAGTTTTTTTTTTTTACTAAATAATTTACATAAATAATTATGATCTGTCAAGTTTGCAAGCAAAAAGTTGACCACGCAGATCCGGCCAAAGTCACCTGTGCAGATTGTAAGTGCATTTTTCATTGTTTGTGCGCCAAGATGGACAAGGCTGATGTGGAATACAAGAAAGCCAATAATTTTAACTATAGATGTGAGGGATGTTCCATCTTCCGTTGCCAATCGATGCAGACGCAGTCCCTGGCACCAAGGGAAGCTGTTTCTTATCCACCTGTCGCCTCCACAACTCCCACTGCGCTGGACACTAATTCGGCTACAGCAGGTGCAGAGCAACAAAAACAACATGCAGCTCAGTGTAACACACATGCCAATGCGATTAGCATGAAACATAAAAGTAACAATCAAATGAAAACTCAAATTCAGGCATCTACGGGTAAACAAACTTGCGGATTACCGAATAGCAGCAAAAAGCCAATAACTCTTCAGCTGCTATATGAAGAGATAGTTGCCCTCAGAAGTGTTAACTCTGAAATGCTTAGCACACTGAGTATGCTTGCTGATGAAAACAAAGCATTAAAAGAAAAGTTGACTACGTTAGAGAGCAACCTTAACTGGACAGACCAGAGAGACCTTAACAATGTGATTGAAATTGCTGGCATTTCACAAGAATACAGCAAAAATGCGGAAGAATGTATGCAGAAAATCGTGGACACTTTGGCATCTCAATAACACCATCTGAGATTGAAAAATGCGTAGTAAGAAGCATAAAGCAAAAAAATGACGCTTCGCTCACCCGCAATGTTATATGCGTGCATTTCTCTTCAACTGAGACCAAGAAGAGAGTTATGGCAGCGAGAAAAACAAAAGCACGTAAGCTGACAGCGCGAATGTTTGATGGATCCAGCAATAACAAAATATATATTAATTATGCGCTCATGGGTTTTAATCGAGCTTTGTTTACGGCAGCATATAAATTAAAGAAAGAGAAACACTACAAATATTTATGGCTAGGGAAATCGAGCTTCCTATTAAAAAGAGCTGAAAATTGGAGGGTTATTGTAGCATTATGCATTGTGCCCACCTATGCAATGCATTTGCGGCATTATGCATTATGAACTTCTATGCCAATGCATTTCTATAAACCTGCCACACGCAGTCATAGTGCAGTCATATTACAATTTTTCTTACACTACATAATTTACATTGACCCGACACAGCGGGAAGTCAACATCAGTGGAATGCCGAATACGAAACCCATGTCACTTCACACCTTCATAATTTTGTTCAACTAGTCACGCCGGTCAATGCACGCGCCGATCGGAATGGCTAGCTGACAGTGTTAGTGTGCCAATGTGAATCAGCAAAATATTCACACACAACTATTTTACATTGTTGCCTTTGTCAATGTGAATCACCAAAATATGCACACACAACTTTCTTATATTTTTACATAAATAAATCTGCTGACTTTGCATACCATTATTACAAATGTACATATTTTTAGTTTGTTAATGTTAGAATAATTATGTATGTGTAGGTTAAGAAATTGTGTATAAAAGAGAAAGAATTTCTTCAATAAATTCAATTATTGACAGACATTCAATGGTGTTATTTGTTTTCATATTTTTTAATATTACATGGCGATCCTGCCAGTTTGATCTGCAATAAGCATACAATTTGCTGACCAAGCAAATACTGCTGAAAAGATTTAGCTGCTCAGAGATCGTGCCCAGGAAATTTTAAAAACAAAGTATAGAAATTAATAATCTTGCCATCCTGGAAAAGTTGAATTTTAAAGAATCCTGAAATAATAAAGGATTTCAACTGCTATTGCAGCACAAATACAATAGAATCAAATCAAATATCAGCATGGGGGCAATGTTATCAACAAAATGACGAAGGACATTACAAATATTCATGGAGAAAAAACAATCCGGCTAATGCATAAATAGAGTGGAATATGTTATCAACAAAATGATGAAGGACATTACAAAACGAAAGGTTTTGCTTAGGATTTTTTTCTAAGTAGGAATTGAAAATAAACAATGTGCAAACCGATTCGTTTTAAAGAAAATTAAAAAAAAAAATTTATAAAAAATAGAAGTAGCAAGAATATATGTGTTAAATTTTAAACAAAATTTGTAATTTGAAAAAAAAATAAAAAATAAAGAAGGCTCAGTTATTTCTTTGATACGCAAGAAATAAAAACAGATGAAAAATTTCACAGAATTTTTAAAAAGTGTGAAGACCCTATAGCATTTTCAGGTCAAATGAAAGCTTTTCAAGTCAAATGAAATTTTTTCGTTTCAAATGAAACTTTTTTCATTTCAAATGAAACTTTTTTCATTTTAAATGAAACTTTTTTCATTTCAAATGAAACGTTTTTCATTTCAAATGAAACTTTTTTCAAGTCAAATGAAACCCTTAGTACTTACTTACTTACTTACTTAATTGGCGCTTAACCGTCTAAACGGTTTTGGTCGTCCAACAAGGCGCGCCAGTAGCACCTTCGCTCCGCCAACCGGCGTCAATTGGTTACATCAAGGGAGTTTAAATTGTTTTCCACCTCGTCCTTCCAACGGAGTGGGGGCCGCCCTCTACCTCAGCTTCCATAGGCGGGTTCCGATAGAAACACTTTCTTGGACGGAGCATCATCTTTCATTCGCATAACATGGCCTAGCCAGCGCAGCCGCTGCGTTTTAATTCGCTGGACTATATTGATGTCTGCTTATAGCTCGTACAGCTCATCATTAAATCTTCTTCGGCACTCGCCATCGCCAACGCGTAGAGGTCCATAAATCTTTCGAAGAACTTTTCTCTCGAACACTCCCAAAGCCGCTTCATCTGCTGTTGTCATAGTCCATGCTTGTGTCCCTTATAGCAGGACGGGTACGATAAGTGACTTGCAGAGTATGATTTTCGTTCGCCGAGAGAGGACTTTACTTTTCAATTGCCTACCTAGTCCAAAGTAGCATTTATTGGCAATATTGATTCTTCGCTGGATTTCAGTGCTGATGTTGTTGCTAGTGTTGATGCTGGTTCCCAAATAAACGAAGTGTTTTACTATTTCCAAATTATGGCTGCAAACAGTAGCGTGGTTGCCAAGGCGCATATGCGCTGACTCTTTGCTCGATGACAGCAGGTACTTCGTTTTGTTCTCATTCACCATCAAACCCATCTTTACTGCTTCTTTTTCCAGTTTGGAGTAAGAAGAGCTAACAGCGCGGGTGTTTAGGCCGATGATATCAATGTCATCAGCATATGCCAGTAATTGCACGCTTTTATAGTATATATATAAATCTATATATATATATATATATATATATATATGCCGGTGATAAATTGAGTAAAATAAAGTGTTTATTTATTTATCATTGTAGGCCCAGATGACGATCTCGTTTGGAGATCGAAATATATTGGAACAAAAACAACAACAACGTGTTTAATTTTTAAACCTAGAGCCAGTTTGAAGAAATATTTGTTAAATTTAAAGGTCGCCAAAAATTAAAATTGTTTTTATTTTTAATTGTAAATTTTCCGGAGTAAGAGCGATAGGTTAGCCAGATGGTGAGGTGTTTATTGAAAAATATGAAAATGTGAAAGTTCATGTGAAAATTGATAAAAACGAAATCGTGAATGTATTTCTGAAATTAAATCCTCAAATTCTTGTTTAGCAGATATTATTTCAGAAAGAGGACTAAATGTATTAAGAAGAGAGGAAAAAAAGAAATTTATGTTATAAAGGATGATGCTATTTTAGTCTCTGGAACCATAACATTGATGATTATATTGTAAATGGAGTTTATCTCGTTACTTTTAAAATTCAAACAAAAATTAACAATGTAACTTATGAAAATATAGATGCAAAAATATGGAAATATGTAAAATATAATAAACTCAATAGCTTTGATAGTGCTAAGTACATAGAGTGTGAACACTTAAATTTAAAATTTGAGTATATAAATTTAATTGATGTCATTAGAGGTGAAGTAGAATCAAAAACCTTACAGACTAGTTAACAAGTTATTACACTGTAAAGCAAACAGTAATAATCATTTACTTACACTAAAAAACAGCCTCTAACTAGCGTATTCTTAACAAGTAAGAAAGGCTAAGTTCGAGTGTAACCGAACATTACATACTCAGCTGAGAGCTTTGGAGACAAAATTGTCTCTTTCACGGATACGTACAAGTGCTAATACTAAAAAGTGGAGCAACTTGCCTTTGCTATCTTTCTTCAGCTATCAATCCGTTTTATTTGAATATTTTTTTAATATGAAAATTTGGTTAAATTTGAACGCATTTCTTTATCAGTTTTTTTTTTAATCGCCTCTGAAATAGCGCTTTTAATTATGAGTCTGATAAGATTCCGAAATGTGTGAGAAATATGTACCTCGAGAAAAGCCAAACCTATAATCATAAAAGACTCATATATGACTCCTATAAGGTGGAAATTATGAGCCGTATGCCAAGAGTGTATTTTTAATTTTGATATATGGAAGTTTAAATTTATCTCGATTAGTTTATACCGTTAGGGAATACCATTACGCGAACAAAATTAATATACTCTGTGAGCTCTGCTTATCTGAGTGTAATTATAGCTGCGTTGGTTTCGTGATAAGTGGTTTTTAATTCCATATCACATACGTTTGGGAAGTATCGTCCAAATTGTATACCAAGGGTAATGTTTTTTGGAACGATTTTCCTTCATCCTTTGTCAAATAAGGGAAAATTACCATGTAGGAAAATGAACCCACTATAACCGTGGAATGTGTTTTTATGACATGGGTATCAAATGAAAGGGATTAAAGAGTATTTTAAAAGGGAGTGGGCCTTAGTTCTATAGGTGAACGCCTTTTCGAGATATCGCCATAAAGGTGGGCCAGGGGTGACTTTAGAATGTGTTTGTACGATACGGGTATCAAATGAAAGGTGTTTATGAGAATTTTAAAAGGGAGTGGGCCTTAGTTCTATAGGTGGACGCCTTTTCGAGATATCGCCATAAAGGTGGACCAGGGGTGACTTTATAATGTGTTTGTACGATACGGGTATCAAATTAAAGGTATTAATGACGGTTTTAAAAGGGAGTGGCTCTTAGTTGTATATGTGAAGGCGTTTTCGAGATATCAAACAAAATGGGGACCAGGGTGACCCAGAACACCATCTGTCGGGTACCGCTAATTTATTTCTATATATAATACCACGAACAGTATTCCTGCCATGAATCCAAGGGCTTTTGATTTCGCCCTGCAGAACTTTTTCATTTTCTTCTACTTAATATGGTAGGAGTTACGCACATTTTACAAAGTTTTTTCTAAAGTTATATTTTGCGTCAAAAAACCTATCCAATCACCATGTTTCATTCCTTTTTTCGTATTTGGTATGGAATTATGGCATTTTTTTTTTTCATTTTTCGACATTTTCGATATCGAAAAATTGGGCGTGGTCATGGTCAGATTTCGCCCATTTTCAATACCAAGATAAAGTGAGTTCAGACAAGTACTTGAACTAAGTTTAGTAAAGATATATCGATTTTTGCTCAAGTTATCGTGTTAACGGCCGAGCAGAAGGACAGACGGTCGACTGTGTATAAAAACTGGGCGTGGCTTCAACCGATTTCGCCCATTTTCACAGAAAACAGTTATCATCATAGATGTTCTTGTTCTGCCCTTAACAAATTTCACAAGGGTTGGTATTTTAGTTCGACTTATGGCATTAAAAGTATTCCAGACAAATTAAATGAAAAAGGGCGGAGCTACGCCCGTTTTGAAATTTTCTTTTATTTTTGTTTTTTGTTGAACCGTATAATTACTGGAGTTGGTTGTTGACGTAATTTACTTATATAAAGTAAAGATATACTTTTTTTTTTTTAATTTAACTTAAAAAAATTTTTTTTAAGTGGCCGTGTTCGTGTAATAGGAGTAACGTTCCTGCTAAATTTCTTCATGATATTTTCAACGAGTGCCAAATTACAGCTTGCAAAACTTTTAAATTACCTTCTTTTAAAAGTGGGCGGTGCCATGCCCAATGTCCAAAATTTTACTAATTTTCTATTCTGCGTCACAAGGTCAACCCAAGTTTCATCGCTTTATCCCTCTTTGGTAATTAATTATCGCACTTTTTAGTTTTTCGAAATTTTCGATATCGAAAAAGTGGGCGTGGTTATAGTCCGATTTCGGTAATTTTAAATAGCGATCTGAGATGAGTGCCCAGGAACTTACATACCAAATTTCATTAACATACCTCAAAATTTACTCAAGTTATCGTGTTTACGGACAGACGGACGGACGAGCATGGCTAAACGAATTTCTTTTTTGGCCCAGATCATTTTGATATATAGAAGTATATATCTATCTCGTTTAGTTTATGCCGTTATGGGGTACCATTATGCGAACAAAATTAATATACTCTGTGAGCTCTGCTCAGCTGAGTATAAATAAAAGTAAAGAAACAAACTTTTTTAAAAATAAGCTTTTATTATTGATTAATAAAATTAACTAAAAAGTGAATAAAATTAAAGAAAACAAATTTTTTTAAATAAGCTTTTATTATTTATTGGTTAATAAAATTAACTAAAAATAAAAAAATAAATTGACTGTAAAGAAATATAACACTTTATAAGTTCATTGTAACCTTTAACGATAATTAGGCTTCTTCGTCTGCGACAAAAAAATTCCATATTGTACATAATTATATATTTTTAACATTAAAACTTTACACCTAAATTATTAAATCTTACAGTTTATATCACAGGCGGTCACCGTGGTGTGATGGTAGCGTGCTCCGCCTATCACACCGTATGCCCTGGGTTCGCACCCCGGGCAAAGCAACATCAAAATTTTAGAAATAAGGTTTTTCAATTAAAAGAAAATTTTTCTAAGAGGGTCGCCCCTCGGAAGTGTTTGGCAAGCGCTCCAGGTGTATTTCTGCCATGAAAAGCTCTCAGTGAAAACTCATCTGCCTTGCAGATGCCGTTCGGAGTCGGCATAAAACATGTAGGTCCGGTCCGGCCAATTTGTAGGGAAAATCAAGAGGAGCACGGCGCAAATTGGAAGAGAAGCTCGGCCTTAGATCTCTTCGGAGGTTATCGCGCCTTACATTTATTTATTTTTTTTATATCACAGTCCTACTTTTCTTATAAAAGCGAGAAAAGGAGGTCCTAAATGGTCTTAATTATACCATAAAAATTTAACACAATTTTATTAGAACAATTAGGACTGTGATATAAACTGTAAATAACGTAACGTTGAGCCAACTGTCAACAACCAATCGATAAAAACGTTGAGTGAAAGGAGCGGAAAATTGTTATGCTCACTAATTTGTCGTAAAGTTGCAACTGTGCCTTCCAAGAAGTTATCACTAATCAACTTCGCCAGCGTTTGTGCTTTTGAATGCGCCCCATGATTTGTTCAACTCATTCAAATGCATTTGTGTATATGTGCATACACATGTTCACGTGTTCTTGCAACAACAAAACGTTAAATATATACATATATATGAATATACAGATTTTCGAGAAAACAGATATTTGCCAAAAGTGGCTTCCCTTCGGATATCAGAATCTTCGGTTGTCAGATCTTTCGCGTTCAGCGCTAACGCGGTGTCAGGATGAAAAAGACTCTCAACTTAATTACTGATACGAATCGCTACGTTTAAATAACCCTGACTGAGTATGAGCACACGATCTTTTATATCATGATCAGAATATATTGGGGCATATTCATAATCGAAATAAAATATGACTAAGTTAGTTGAAGCATTTTTGACAGAGAGAACATATAAAATTGTGTCAAACAGTGTTAACTAACTTAAAATCATATTTTATGGTGACTTTGCCGTCGACTTTGTCGCGTTCAGTTTACAGGTGCTCATAGCAGATCTCTGCTCTGTGGGTTAAATCTGTTTTAAAATAAAATTCCAACTTTCGATTAGCTAAAATTCCATCGCCAAAAATATGTAAAACAAAATCAGGTGCGCAGAAAAGTATGCAACATTTAGCGATAACAGCCTAACTTCTACGTTCATTGTATTCACAAACAAAGCGAAGTTACCTGCATTCTTGAGCCGCTATAGGTTATCCACGTGGTTCTCGCAGTTCAATTTTGTAAAACTCCACTTATTTGCTACCTTCTACTAACGTTCGTATCGCTAAACTGTTGAATAAATAACTCCAATATTCAATAATGCAAACTGGTCTTTACTAGCCTACTTTGAAAAAACTTCACAATAACACTTATACTTCGCAACTGATAGCGTGCTTAAATAAAACTTCTTGCTGCTTACTCAGCTTTCGCTTCTTTTATACTCTCTGCTGTCTCGTTTGCATACTTCTTTTCTTATTCTAGAATTTACTACTTGGTTACCTTCTATAAACTTACCAGCTATAAACTACAGATGCACGTTTATAGCCTCTCGCATAGCCATATGCGCGTGTATGTGAGTAATACTTCCACCGATGATTGCGTACTTTTGTAAGTATCTCAGATATATGCATGTGAATTTGTAGTTTATAATCTCTCGCATAGCCATATGCGTGTGTATATGTGAGAACTACTTCACTTACGACTGCATAATTTTGCCAGTATCTCTCCGCTGCTTGTATGTACATATGTGTATACATAATTATTGATTTGTGTGTACATACACAGGTGACTGCTTAGTATCGGCTTAGAGATGATAGTATCCCTTATTGTTGCTAATATTCGTCACAATATGCAATATAAATATCTATGGTTACAAGAAACAATCGCCTAAGTCTCAGACTCCACGGATAGGTACAGCTGTAGCTAGGCCGGGTTTGTCTGGGACTTAGGCTTTTATTGCTTGTGAGCACAAATCTTTACCGATAACCCTATTGTCGATTAATTTATCTAATTCCCGCAAAGTAGTATTGCATTGTCATCGCAGTTATACATGTGTGCAAAATTTCAGCTCAATCGGACACCGGGAAGTGTATCAAATTTAACTTGCAAAATTTGGTTACAGAAAACAGCCAAGTGAAACTAAATAAAAGCTTATAAAATAGGTAGGTACTTTGTCAGAGGATGCAAAGTTTCACGTTTTTTGTGGTCTGCATGTAAAAAATATGACTACGAATCACGTATTTCAACAATATATGACGCAAACGTAAGTATTTGATGAAATATGAGGCTTCTAGCCGTACAAAAGGGGCAAAAATGACAGTTTATATGGGGTATATAATATATATACCACCGATCTCTATTATTTTTCAGACAACAATATATGCTATATGCGTAAGCATTTGGTGAAATTTGAAGCTTCTAGTTGTTAAAATGGGGCGGAAATTGGCAAAAGTTTCTTATCTTAACAATCGGTTGTATGAGATATATACCACTGATCTCTATGATTTTTTCAGACAACAATATATGCTATATATGTAAGCATTTGGTAACCGTTAAAATGGGGTATGAGGTATAAAAATAATAATAATAATACCCAACGGATTAGTACCCTCCAAAGCCCACCCAACGTGAAATGGTATATTAACTTTGGTCCGATGTTTGTAACGTTGAGAAATATAGAAGATAGACTCACCATTAAGTATACCGAATTGATCAGTGCGACGAACTGAGTTGATATAGCCATGTCCGTCTGTCCGTCCGTCTGTCTGTTTGAACGCAAACTAGTCCCTCAAATTTTGAGATATCTCAATGAAGTTTGGCACAAAGATGTATTTTTGTATTATATTAGACATTTGTCGGATCCGGTAGGACTTAACGTCAAATATTGCTAATTTCTTTGCACAATTTTTCAAGTCCAACTATTCCGCTGAACGTAACTCTTTTTCAAATGAATATCCATATCAACTTAACTCACTTAACACAATTAATATTCCAGCTATATCTCCTGATGAAGTTTTTTTATATTTAACGTCTTTGAAGGAATCTTACAAGTACGGTCCTGGTTTAATTCCCACTTGCTTCCTAAAAAAATGTGCTGAACACATTTATCAGCCTCTAACTGATTTATTCAATCTGTCCCTAAAACGTGGAGTTTTTCCTTTTGCTTGGAAGGAATCTTTTCTCATACCCCTCCACAAAAGTGGTAGTAGATCGCGTGTAGAAAACTGTCCAGGAATTGCAAAGTTGTCGGCCATCCCAAAGTTGTTTGAAGCTATAGTTACCAATCAGCTAACTTTTTCCATTTCTACTTTGATTGCAGAACGGCGACACGGATTCTGTAAAGGCAAATCTACCATTGCTAATCTACTTGAATTCACAACTCATATTTCTAATGGAATTAGAGAAAATTTCCACACCGATGTTATCTATACTGATTTCAGTAAAGCATTTGACAAAGTATCCCACTCCTTACTTATCTACAAGCTGGATCGGCTTGGCTTCCAACCTGGTCTCACCCAGTGGATCTTGTCGTATCTCTGCGGTCGAACGCAAAAAGTTATTTTTAAAAGTACTCTTTCAAATGCCATCGATCTTTCCTCTGGCGTCCCACAGGGCAGTCATCTTGGTCCAATTCTGTTCTTGTTATTTATTAATGATATCTGTAGCACTATAAAATATTCTAAAATTTTAATGTATGCCGATGATGTTAAACTTTTTAGGTCTTATGCGTCTATTGAAGAACGTCGCTTGCTTCAAGCGGATTTAAACTGCCTTGTTACTTGGTTCAACGTAAATTGAATGCCGATGAACCTCAATAAATGCAAATTCATGTGCCTGTCTCGAAGATCTTTGCCAGTAGCCTCTTACGTAAGTAATAATTTTTGTCTTCTATCAGTAAACTATTTTGTGGACTTGGGAGTTACAATACTACTATGTTACTAAACTTAGTTTCAACCTTCATATTAATGGTACTGTCAATACGGCTAGGGGTGTTTTTCATTCGTGAAACGGTGGTCCAAAGAATTAAGTGACCCTTATGTAACTAAAGCACTTTTCACCACTTACTTAGACCGATACTAGAATACGGATCAATAGTCTGGAATCCAAAATATCGAGTTCATGCGGATAGACATGAGTCAATACAAAAGAAATTTCTACTTTTCTCTTTAAGAAATTTTCAGTGGGACTCTGGGTATTATCTACCACCTTATACTAGTCTTTTGAAACTTATCAATCTTCCAACTCTTGCAAGTCGTAGAGAAATGCTAGGCGTAATATTTATGGCTAAACTACTGAATGGATTGATTTCTAGCCCAATTCTCTTGAACGAAGTAAAATACAACGTCCTATCACGAGTATCAAGACATTACAAATCTCTTCTTTTGAGGCAGTGTAGAACTAATTTCGAATTAAATGAACCTTTTCGGTGTTTGTGTCATGATTTTAACACTCATTCCAGTTCATTTGATATAAAGGATTTACTTTTTACCATAAAGAAAACTGTCCCATCCTATCTTAACTCGTAACAAAAACAAATAAAAACAAGTAAGGACGGGACTGTCTTCGGCTGTGCCGAAGACTTCATACCTTTCATGAATGGGGCTGAACAATTATCTTATCCCGTTCGTAAGCTCCAAATAATCGGATGTATAAGATCAGAAATATAAGGGAACAGATGTACATACCTAAACGATTTTTAAGATAACTATAAAATAATTTAAAAAAATTTTTAGTTAAACGGATTTATTGAAAACAATATTTACATGAAGTAATAATAATGCGAAAAGTTAGAAAATAATTAGGTAGGTCTTAGGTACTACAAATCACACTCCTTATCAATCTAGGGCGTTGATCAGACAATTAAAAAAAACCGTTGGGCGCAACGATTTTTTTTCTTATTATTGCATTGCCATCGGGTTCTGAACTATATTCCAAGATTCAAGCTTGTAGCTTATCGGGAAGTTACTTAAATTTCAATTACACAATTCGTTCACAACGGCCGTGCACGCGGCCGTGCGGCCTGCCTCTCAAGTCAAGCTAAATAAAACCGTTTAAAAATGGCAAAAAACCTCCTTATCTGAACGATCGGTTGTATGGGATATATATTATATATAGCTCCGATCGAAGTGATGTTTACAGGAAATCTTCTATGATACATTAGAATATATATCACCAAGTTTCACGTTTTTATATTGGAGACTAAGGGAGAAATGGCCAAAAATCTTTCTATCTGAAGGATCGGTTGTATGGGATAGGTATATACTATATACATATAGCTCCTCTCAAAGTGATTTTTTCAGGAAATCTTCTATGATATATTAGAATAAATATCACCAAGTTTAACGTTTTTATATTGGAAATTAAGGGAGAGATGGCTAAAAATCTTTCTATCTGAACGATCGGTTGTATGGGATATATATTATATACAGCTCCGATCGAAATGATTTTTTCATGAAATCTTCTATGACATATTAGATTAAATATCACCAAGTTTAACGTTTTTATATTGGAAATTAAGGGAGAAATTGCCAAAAATCTTTCTATCTGAACGATCGGTTGTATGGGATATACTATATAAAGCTCCGATCAAAGTGATTTTTTCAGAAAATCTTCTATGATATATTAGAATATATATCACCGAGTTTCACGTTTATACTTTCTAAATTGCGGCAGGAATGACCAAAATCGTCTTATCTAATTAAGTCTAATTAAGTCTAACGCTGTTGGAGTTGATGGCATCAGTATACGATTTATTAAACTTATACTTCCATTTGTTATAGCTTCACTAACACATATTTTTAACTTTTCAATTATGTCCGGTGGGTTTCCAAGTCAATGGAAAATAGCTAATGTTAACCCTATTCCTAAAGTTAAGTCTCCATGTTCTTCCAAAGAATTTAGACCAATTAGCCTGTTGCCGGCCTTGTCTAAGGTTTGTGAGAAGCTATTAGCTAAGCAGATAATTGATTATATATATAAGAATGACTTACTATCTGAGGACCAGTCGGGATTCAGGAGAGGACATGGTTGCGCTACTGCCATGCTTAAGATTCTTGAAGACATACGCCCTGCCTATGACGGTAATGAGCTTACAGTACTTGTACTTTTTGATTTCTCACGAGCTTTTGACACAGTTGACTTCAGAATACTTCTTCATAAGCTGGAAATAAACTATAACTCCACTGACTATAAATCCAAAACTACCTCACAGCTCGATTTCAGCAAGTTCAATGCGGTGATAAAGTCTCAAACTTAAAGCTTATAACATCTGGTGTCCCATAAGGATCTATTTTGGTTCCAATATTGTTTACACTTTTTATTAACGACATAGTTCCTTGTTGCCAAAATGCCAAAATACATCTCTACGCGGACGACACACAAATATACTTGTCACGCCCTATTGGGCTTACCGAAGACTTGTTCGTCAGGCTGAATGAAGACTTATCACGCATAGGAAATTGGGCTCACAGAAATAAGTTATATATGAATGCAACGAAATCTAAGGCGTTAGCAATATCAAGCGCAACATGTGACTTGAACAGCCTTCCTGAAGTTATACTTAATGAAGACAAAATATTATTCCATGACGTGGTCACCAATTTAGGCTTCAGAATTAACTCTAAATTAACTTGTGTGGACCATGTTAACCTTATGGTCGGTAAAATATATAATACCCTTAGAAATTTGTACAGAACTGCCTATTTACTACCACGTGAAACAAAAATGAAGCTGGTCAAATCTGTTATAATTCCTCAAATCTCTTATGGGGAACTTTTATACGGTAATCTTGATTCGTCTTCAAATAATAAATTGCAGCTTGCTTTAAACAATGCTGCCCGTTTCGTTTTTTCTAAGAAGAAATTTGATCATATCTCTTCATATGCCGTACAAATTCTCGGAAGTAATATTAATAACTTCTTAAAACTTAGAAATCTATGCTTCTTGCATAAGCTACTTCATTCCAAAAATCCCTCTTACTTATTTGAAAAACTAAATTTGTGTCAGTCCACTCGGACCCTAAATCTATTGGTCCCTAAGTTTAAATATACAACATCCTCAAGACTGTTCTTTGTCAGTACAATCTGTCTATGGAACTCACTTCCCTCCAAAACAAAAACTATTAAAAAAGCAGAATGTTTCAAACTAGCAGCATTTTCTTTTCTTAACTCTTAAGTTACTCTAAATCTTTAAAGTTTTAAGTTAATGTTTGATAATATATACTATTGAAAATTTTTATGTATTTAACTTTTCTGTTTTTATATATGCTTTGTTATATCTTTAGATGAACAAGTAAATTTCTTTTTGTAACATTTAGGTATGTATAATTACTTAATCGGATTGATGTACTGCCTAAAAGACGTAAGTCTTCCTGGTACAAACACTTAATAAATAAATAAATAAATAAATAAAATAAATATCTTGATCGTCGCTAGACAAATCTTCCTGGTATTTTAAAGCATAAGGAAACCCTTTAAACCTCCGTTTGGAGTTCACGAAATAATGGAAGGCTTTCGGATTGCAAGTTATTTTCCTTTTCATCTTGCAGATGTATGTATTATAGCACTTTTTGTTTAATTCAAAATATTTATGACGCAAAATAGAGTACTGCAAGTAATCGGAATGACAGCCCGACCTTTCGAATAATTTGAAGAAGCGCAATTTTCTGTTTTTTAAGGATCTCAGCTCTTTGCTGAACGACATTTGGACTGGTTCGGTAAACACGCGTTTTCGCTTAGGTACGTGTTTTTCCAGAATACCGTAAATTATGGTATAGGATAGGTAGGATAGGTTAGGTGGTAGCTGCCCTGATAAGGATAGCTCACTTGGACAACACGAAGGTCCGTTGTGATACCACAGATCCAAAAACTAACGGTGACTTAAATCTAGCTACTTAGAGAATCGTTGGGTAGCAACGATAAAGCTCCGAATGATACCGATCTCAACTTTGGATATATCCTCGGGAGATCCAAGTGAGTCGCGACCGAAGTACTTTCGCCTAGTTCTGGCAAAAGCTGGACAATCAAGCATAAAGTGATTTGGTGATTCCACCTCATCATCCTCCATACAGCTGCAGCAGGATAGAGTTTCCAGTATATTGAGACGTACCGCATGGATACCCATGGGACAGTGCCCTGTCAAAACCCCAATGACCATTGATAGGTGAGCCTTAGTGAACCCAATTATTTCAGCAGACCTCCTGCCATCCACTTTTGGCCAGAAAGATCTTGCTACCCTGCAAGACGTGCTATCCGCCCAACGTTTGCTGAGCTGATTCGAGGCCCAGCTATGAAGGAGCAATCCACAGGTGGCCAGCGGGATCCCGAAATCCCTACAGCCATCTTCATCTGGTTCAGTTGTACCGATGCGGGCTAAGAGATCCGCTTGACAGTTACCCTGGATATCACTATGGCCCGGGACCCAGATAATCTTAATTGTAAAATAATTCGATGCAATCGTAAGTGAGGTCAGGCACTCCCAGACCACCCTCGATCGCACTGTAGTTGAGCTCAAGGCCTTGATAGCCGCTTGGCTATCAGAGTAGATGTTAAATTCCCTAACCGTGGTAGCACTGGATAGCATTCCATCCACCACATCCTTAATCACAACAATTTCCGCTTGGAATACACTGCAGTGATCAGCCAACTTAAACTTGCGGCTTAAATTTAGCTCTTGAAAAAACACCCCCCACCAACCTTTCCATCCAGCTTTGACCCATCCGTGAACAAGTTAACCGGTCCCATGCCCCAGATAATTCCTCTTCCCCAATCCTCTCTCTCTGGAATAACTGGGGTGAAGGTTGTATAGGGAGCAGTTATCGGCATACAGTAGTCCGTTCTGTCCGGGATGAAGTCGAAACTGGTAAGAAGACTAGAGTGTCCGCGGTCAGAAAGTCTATATCCCTTATCACGAAGCCTGACCAACGACCTTGCCGCGGCCGCCTTTCCCGCAATATCTACTGGGTACATGTTCAGCATGACGTTCAGTGCCAAGGTAGGTGTTGTTCTGAGAGCGCCACTGATACCGATCAGCGCCGTCCGTTGCACAGACACTAACATTTTGGAGGTGCTAGCCGTGTCCAGTGCTTTCCACCAGACCAGCACCCTATATAGCAGAATCGGTTTGACCACCATCTCATAAAGCCAGTGTACTATTCTTGGCGAGAGTCCCCATCTCTTCCCGATAGCTCCTCTGCAGCAGTACAAGGCAATGGCGGCCTTCCTGGCCCGATCTTCCACATTGGGTCTCCAGGACAGTTTCTTGTCCAAAACAATCCCCAAATATTTAACCCTATCGGAAGGTACCAACGGTACCCCTCCAATCGAGGGAGTTCTGAAATCGGGCATCTTATATCTCCTTGTGAAAAGGACCAATTCCGTTTTTCCCGGGTTGACCGCCAATCCACATGATTCAGCCCACCTAGCCACAGTATCCAGGTTACCCTGCAGAACATCGCGCAGGGTGCCCAGAACTTTGCCTCTGACTAGGATAGCGAGGTCACCTGCATAGGCAACCACCCGACAACCATTGGCTTCCAGCTCCACAAGAAGCTCGTTGACTACCACAACCAAGATGAGAGGAGATAGGACACCCCCTGTGGCGTGCCCCTGCACACCTTCCTCTTAATTATGGCCCCTCCCCACTCCGCTGCGACAATTCTGCCGCATAGAAGTTTGCTAATAAATTCAACCAGAGCCGGCTCGACTCCTAAACCCACCAGAGCTCTTTCGATTGCCCCCGGTAAGACATTGTTAAAAGCTCCCTCGATGTCTAGAAAGGCACCCAGAGCATACTCTTTGTGTTCTAGGGACCCCTCTATTTGCTTTACAATCGAATGGAGAGCCGTTTCCGTCGATCTGCCCTTGCAGTACGCATGCTGTGAAGCCGACAGTAACCCCCGAGGTATTCCTTCCCGTAGGTACAGGTCAATCAACCGCTCAAACGTCTTAAGAAGAAACGACGAGAGACTGATTGGCCTGAAATCCTTAGGTGATACATGAGAGCTTCTGCCGGCCTTCGGAATGAAAATAACCCTAACCGTGTGCCAAGACTTCGGGATATAGTTAAGCCTGAGGCAGTTAGTATATATAATGGCCAACCAGCGGCAGGAAATCCCCAAAGACCTTTGAAGCTGCGCAGGAATGATTCCACCTGGGCCCGAAGACTTATAGGGCTTGAACGACCCTATAGCCCAGGTTATTTGACTTTCCCGTATTGGAATGGCAGGCACTTCTGCATGGCCAACGACCGCCGACCATGCAGGCGAAGATCCCTGCGCAACTGGGACAATGGGAAAATGATTGTCCAGTAAAAAACTTAGGGACTCCTCGCTACTTATCGACCAGTCCCCACCATCATCTCTCAGATAACCCAGAGGAGCGGGGTTCCTAGAGAGTATTTTTCTAAATCTCGCGGATTCATTGCAGCCTTCTACGTTTTCGCAGCAGCTTCCCCATGCATCTCGCTTGGCTATCCTTATTTCATATTTATCAGTCCCCAGACTCACCTTATAGAGCTCCCAGTCCGAGGGTAATTTACTCCTCCTGGCTCTGTTGAAGAGCCGCCGACTGGACGCTCTTAGGTCGTCAAGAGAATCCGACCACCAGGGCGGCTTGCCCTTCCCCCCTGTAAGTTTTCAATGGGCAGGACAGCTGAAAGGCGCTATTGCTTGCCGAGGTGAAGTTTTCCACCAGAACGATTCTCAGATTCGGACAGGCCCGAACTAATGACAGGCACCGCAGGCAGTAGCTCTCCCAGCTTCCTACAATACAAGTCCCAGTTAGCACTTTTAGGGTTCCTAAAAGATATTTTACCGGGACGTTCTTCGTTCACTGAGAACTGAATATATCGGTGATCAGAGAAGGAGTGCTCGTTGAGAATCCTCCATCCAGATATCCGACCTTCCAGTTCTCTACTAACCAGGGTGAGGTCCAGCACCTCCTCCCTTACCGCAGTAATAAAAGTCGGGTCATTCCCCCTATTACATATACAAAGTCCCTCATCTACAATAAAAGTAAATAAAGACTCACCTCTTGTGTTGGTATCCGAGCTTCCCCAAATGGTGGGCATTAGTATCGGCACCAATGATCACGCAAACACCTCTCCGCCTTGCTTCAGCGGTGACTTCACCCAGTATCGCAGGTGGTGGTCCCTCTACGTCCCCGTGGGGCATGTACGCTGAGACCACCTACGCTGAGACCACCTATTTTTTAACAAGCACACAGGATCTAGGCCTACTTGTCTCCCCATGCACCAAGGTGTTGAATTTTCCAGTCCTTAATCCAGAAATCTTATTGCCGTTACTACTCAGCCACGGCTCCTGGACAAGGACTATATCCACTCCGCCTTTTTCAAGGCAGAGCAACAAATTTGCGCAAGCCGCCATAGAGTGCTGAAGATTGATTTGACGGATTTCCATCAAAAGCGCTCTTCTTCCGCACCCCATCCATAAATGATGGTATAAAAGTGAGAAATATTTTTGTCAATATCTACACCGTATTTAGGCCAAGCCACTGTAGATAATGTTTGATTAAGGTTGCTAAAATTAGCCTTCGCCAAGTCAAATCTGAAACTAGAGTCGTATATAGAAACAGCGTTACTCAGGGAATTTGTTTCGAATTCGTATGTTATTTCTAGGGAAGGATGGTAAGGGACTTCAGGTACAGTTAGAGGTTCACCCCGGCTAAGAGTACATTTTGATGCATCGTCAAAAAATACCAAATCAAGGGTCCTCCCGAATATATTAGTAATAATACTTCAGATAAAAATTCGTTGCCGGACAGTTTTGAAGAAATAGGTACAATATCCTCGTAAGATATGGTCCATAATATATGAGGGAGATTAAAGTCACCCAAGACTATCATCGAATTAATGGGCTTCAACATTGAATTAACAATTTTCAGCAGGGAAATATGATCCATATACACCGAAGGATCAGAAGAAGGTGGTATATAGCAGACGGCAATATAGACACAACCCACTCCGAGGTTAATTCTAATGCATTTTAATTCTGTATAATCGATAACGGGTAAATTAACCTCAGCTGAAGGTACAGAAGAATGTACCGCAAGCAAAATACCACCTCCAATTCTGTTCAAGCGGTCATTACTGTATATTTGGAAATCATGGCCAAGAATCTCTGAGTTAAATACTTGAGGTGTTAGCCAAGTTTCAGTTAAAGCTATAATGTTGTAATTGAAATGAAATGATTTCAAATACAATTCTGTTAGTTTAGGTTTAAACCTCTAACATTTTGATAAAACAAATTAAGGGTCGATTTAGCATTCAGTTTGTGAGGACCAAATAAAACACCATTAATTTAGCCCACACAAATCGACCCCACAACATATTCACCACAGCTTTAATACAACAGCCAGTCACAAAAGGCCCTACCAACACGACAAGCCAACAAGTCTCAGCAACATGACCAGCAATCATAACACTTAATAGCAACACAGCAAACTAACAAGTCTCAGCAACACAACGAGCATTCCAACATTTAATAGCAACACGGTAACCATGGCAACGCAACCATTTGAGCTAGCAACATCAAACACAACAGCTATAAAAGGAGCGACACAGCAGTACAGCAGTTAGTTAGCACGGAGCTGTGGCCGTGACCGGAGCTACCAGTGGAGCGTCCCTATAATGTGTCAGTTATACCACCAGGGAGGTCCTTTCATAGGAGTGAGTCGTGGCCTCAAGTGGTGAATGTGTCAGTTATACCACCAAACACCGCTTGAGACTTCGTAAGCAACGGCCCTACCGCAGTAACGCGCACCCGCGCATAGGCGACTTCCGCCGCCTGCGACGACGCTGGCCCCGCACTACGCTAGAGTTACATACACGCACGCAGATGCACCGACATAAGCCACAGCAGAGACAGCGAAGTCGCTAGCCGTACGAGAGACACGCCGACGCAGGGCATCACAGAAATACATTTACACACACCCAGGCAACGGCCAGCAAGGCGTCCTAACGGGACACGAGGACCGTTAGCCCACCACTAACCATATATCTTTCTTTTATTACATTATTTTCATTATAGTTATAAAATATATAGAGTTAAAGAAATAAAGTGAATTTTATATGAAAACGATTTGCAAGGTGTCCCGAATTACAAATTTATTGTAAGTGAACCTTGGACACGGCGCGTATACCCCAAGCACTTATTGAAGAAGCACAACTGGCGCCCGAGCGGGGGCCCCGCAAATCGTCTAAAGTCAGAAGGAACATTCCTGACTAGAAATATAACCATAAAATGGCCGACCAGATTGATACCACGTGGTTAGACAACATTTCAAAGGAGCAGCTGATTATCCATCACACAGGAATTGGGTATTGAGCAGACTGGTACCACACGAGAAATCCGAAAGCGCATAGCAGCACTGGCTTCGAGAGCAAACGTGTACTCGGAAATACGCGAAAAATGTCTATCCCTAGAAGCCGCTTATAAGGAAACTACAGACATGAGTGATTTAAATGAGGATAAGACACCGATTCCATCGAACGGAGGGGGCACCATGAACAGCACCCCCACAACAGTACTTATCGTCAGGAAAAGCGGCACCATCCAACATCTCAGGCACCGACCGTTATATTCGCACTCATCATCGACCAGGTAAGAAAGTGGTCGGTAAAATATGAAGGTGGACGGGACCCGTTAGCGTTCATCAAACGGCTGGAGGAGTTAGCCGAAGTGTACGCGCTAAAGGTGGATCTCCTACCAAAAACCATGCCCGAGCTACTAAGGGGCCAGGCGCTGCAGTGGTATCGAAATAACAATGCACACTGGGAAAGGTGGACAAGCTTCAAAGAGGATTATTTACGATTCTTCCTACCAGTTTGGTATTTCGCGCGTCTCGAGGACGACATACGCGAACGGAGGCAGCATAACAAGGAGAAGTATAAGGACTACGTGCTAGCGATACAGAGCTTGATGAGACACGCAGGATACACCAGCGAACAGCGGTTGGAACGAATCTTCCGTAACAGCCACCCCGATTACCAACTTTACATCCGTCGGAGGAACTTCAACAATCTCGCGGAACTCTTAACCCTTGCCGATGAATATGAGAGCATACGTGAGGACTATCGAAGACCATCAGGCGGGCACCACCGCGAAGTTACGCGACACATCGCAAGTGACACGACCCTGGTATCACCACCTAAACCTGCACCACCACCATCACCACCACCGAACATACCGCACCACACGCCTCCCGGCAATCAGGGATTCGACCCCAACAACGTATGCAGGAGTTGCGGCGAACAAGGACACTACGCCAATACATGCCGACACCCACGGACAAATTTTTTCTGGGAGAGCGGCCGCAGTGATATACGCACAATCAAATGCTGCCGTCGACGTCAGGGAAACGACAGAGGGCTTCACGAAGAACAAGGCGCAGTGAGCCCAAAGAACCCAGCGCCGAATCGGCAGTGGTAACGTACCAAGAGAATGGGTGCCTTTATGCCGTAGCCAGGCTCGGCGCGGAATCAGCCGAGGCGGTCATCGACACAGGGGCATCGAGAAGTTTCGTTTCGAGCAGCCTGGCAGAACGTGTGGTAAACTCTGGGAGCGGAGAAGAGTGGCCATCAAAATAACGATGGCAAACGGGACTAGCACCACAATCTTCGATGCCATAAGGACTGAGGTACGCCTCGGAGAAGCGTCACACCAGACAGTTTTTCACGTCATGCCCGCAGCAATCGACGATATCATACTGGGCCTAGATACACTAGGGAGCATGGGAGCCACCATATCATGTGGAGAAGGCCACCTCGTGCTAACCAGACCCCTTGCTCAGCACACACCGCATCCTGGGGCCACGTCAGAAACTATTCAGAGTATAACACCAGCGAGGACGAGTAACGCCAGGTACGACACCCCTGGGACTATTCAGAGTATAACGCCAGCGAGGACGAGTACGAGTAACGCCAGGTACGACAACCCTGGGACTATTCAGAGTATAACACCAGCGAGAACGAGTAACGCCAGGTACGACACCCCTGGAACTATTCAGAGTATAACCCCAGCGAGTACGAGTAATACCAGGTACAACACCCCTTGAGCCACGTCAGGAACTGTTCAGAGTATAACACCAGCGAGTACGAGTAACGCCAGGTACGACACCCCTGGAGACACATCCGGAACCATTCAGAGAGTAACACCACCGGGCAGTAGTAACTACAAGCACGACAACATTAATCGAATTAACGACGACACACAAGGCGAGGCGGATCGCATACGACTTACAACGACAACCGAGCCACAATGCAAGTGGTGGCACAAGCGCGTCGGCGAAGTACGCACCAACCCGGAAATTACGTCGACTACATAACACAAGATGGACAATTGTACCGCCATATTCCCTGCCGGTCACACGATGAAGAAGCGGTCCGTTGGACACTTTGTGTACCCACAGCACTGCGACAACGAGTATTAGAAGAAAACCACGACATCCCAAGCGCTGGACAACTGGGCATCCACCGGACGGTAGCACGGATTGCCAACCGGTATTACTGGCCCGGCATGCTTCGGGACATCAGTCGATGTATACGACAGTGCGAATTTTGCCAGAAATACAAGGAAGCACAGCAAAAGCCAGCTGGAAAGATGCTCACACGGGAACACGATGCTATTAGTACTTTTCGACCGCGTCAGAAAATGGGTGGAATTGGTCCCCATGAGGCGTGCTACAGCAGAGGGCTTTCGCCGCGCGTTCAGAGAACGCATCTTCGCAAGGTTTGGTGCTCCCAAGATACTGATATCGGACAACGGCGTTCAGTTCACCAGCACAATGTGGCAGCGTTACCTCAGAGAAATGGGGATACGACAACAATTCACGGCGCCCTACACACCGCAAGAAAACCCAACAGAACGGCCGAACAGAATAGTCAGGAGGATCACAGCGCTACTCACCAGATCACAGAACAACAGATGGGACGACTTTCTTCCAGAGATCGATCTGGTCATCAATACCAGTGTGACCGCGTCCACCGGATACAGTTCAGCTTTCCTCGTACAAGGACGGGAGCCGCAACTACCAGGGGCATTGTTTGACGAAGTAAACCTGGGGATGGACACAGCAACCACCACGGCAGAAGAAAAATCCGACAGAATGCAAGAGGCATTCAGAATAGTGAGGCAGAACATGGAGCGAGCAGCGGCAGACCAAGCACGGCATTAAAATCTACGGCGGTGAAAATGGACCCCCGTAGTCGGCGAACTAGTGCTCGCAAAGGAACACCATCTCTCCAAGGCCGGGGAAAATTTCGCGGCAAAGTTGGCCCCCAAATATGATGGACCCTACCAAATGTTAGGATATGTATCCCCAGTGATACTCAAAATACGAAAACCCAACGGAGGAAAGGAAAAAACTGCCAACATCGCGGAACTAAAAGCATATCATACAGCAGAGATCATCGCGTGAAACCAAACAAATTCAGGCAGAACAATTTTTTATATTATTAATTAATATCAAGGACAATCAAGCGCCTGTCATTCCAACGCAAACCACCGAGGTGACAACATCGTTTTCTTTTGCTACTAAATTTTTTCACAAACCAATAATCTACAATGCAGAGCTATAACGCTAGACTAACCAACAGCGTCAAGCGTATGCGCCACCGCTACGAGGAGGAGGAAGCAAAACGCCCGAGGGCCATATTGCTGGAAGGAGTTACAGGCGCCGACGTCAGCCACACGCGTGCAACTATACGCCGGTACGCTGACGTCGAACACATCATTACACCATTAAATACTACTGGGGCCGACGTCAGCCACACGCGTGCAACTATACGCGCAAACAGGTACGCTGACGTCGTACACGGCATTACACCATTAAATACTACAGGCGGCGACGTCAACAACACGCGTGGAACTACACGCGCAAACAGGTACGCTGACGTCGCACGCATCATTAAACTACCACACATCACGGGCACCAATGACAACACCACGAACACCGAACCAGTCACGGCCAAGGCCCACAATAAGACCGGAGCATCGCCGATAACATTCACACTCGGTAGGATAGAAGTGAAGGCAGGGCATTTGCCGGCAGCCATCGAGTTCCCCTCCAATGAGGACACAGCTCCACCGGAAAAGCCACAGTCGCCGAAAATTATCGATGAGGACAAGGCCCCACCGCCGAGAGACACGCCTAAAATAATATTCCCGGCAGGACCAGGCGGCATACCCCTCTATACGACTGACCTCGACACTCTCAGAGAACCGAAATGGTTGACCGACACCGTCATTGACGCTTGGGCAAAGGGACTGGAAGAGCAACATGAGCAACAAAATACGACTCTCAGCCCGTTCGTGATCTGGCAGTTGACCCAAAAGAGTAAAACGGAGGAAGACTACCAACGCATACGCCGATGGGTCCGGAACGTCGACCTGTTTGGCAAGAGTGCGGTCCTAGCACCCCAGAACCACTGGTACCTGCTCGGTCTGGCAAACGCAGCTGTCACCCACCACGTCACCGACACGGAATGCTGGCAGGAACGATATATATGGGTAGCAGAATCAATGCACAGGGCCAACGACTGTGGCGTCTACGTAGCCGAGAATGTGGAGAGGGTTTTACGATACACAGGGAGCGGAGAAGGAATGCCCGGACTGTGTAAACAGCCGTTCACGGAGGAAATGGCGAGCAAGAACCGCACAGAAATGCACCCACCCCATAATACCGGACACCAAAACGAAGCCACACACGACAACAGATGACCTCCAAGTAATAACCATCGAGGCTAAGGACGCAGATGGATCAATGCTGGACCGATTCCCGGAGATAGCAGGGGAGGTACGGGACAAATTCCGACGCATCGCCGAAGGCAGAACCTACTCCCGAACACGATTCGTGACAGAGAAATACCGGGTCACCATAATGAAAAGCAAGGCGCGCATACGACTACTGAATACCGGGGGCTCACTCTCCGAAGTGGGCCCACACAAAGCTACCCCACATCATATTCGATACAGAACTAACACAACAGCCAGTCACAAAAGGCTATAGCAACAGACCAACCAACAAGTTCAATACAGCATACATCATATTCGATACAACACTAACACAACAGCCAGTCACAAAAGGCTATAGCAACAGACCAACCAACAAGTTCAATGCAGCATTGACACAACAGCCAGTCACAAAAGGCTATAGCAGCAGACCAACCAACAAGTCTCAGCAACACAACGGGCAAGCACAACAAACTAACAAATCTTAGCAACGCAACGAGCGTTCGCAACATCGAACAGCAACCATGGCAACGCAACCATTTGAGCCAGCAATACCAAACAAAGCAATAAAAGGAGCAACACAGCAGGACAGAAGTTAGTTAGCACGGAACTGTGGCCGTGACCAGAGCTACTTGTGGAGCGTCCCTTGAAGTTGTCGGTTATACCATGCGGACAGGTCGTTTCACAGGAGTAAGGCGTGGCCTCAAGTGGTGAATGTTTCGGTAATACCACCAAACACCGCTTGAGACTTCGCCAGCAACGGCACTACCACAGTAACGCGCACCCGCGAACAGGCAGCGTCCGCCCGCCTGCGCCGACATTAAAAGCGCCACAAACAGCGCTACGCAAGCATATACGTTGGCCGCAGCAACACTACGCAAACATACAACGATAATCGCAACAGCATCATAGCTAATATATACGCTGGCCATACCATTACGCCAATCTACTACGCTGGGCGCAACAGCACCATAGCTAATACACTACGTTGGCTTCAGTACTGCGCCGATATACTACGCTGACCACGACAGCGCCCCGATAATATACTGCGTTGACACAGCAAAGTTACGTAAACCTACTACGTCAACTGTACCAGAGTTACCTTCGTGCCGAAGCACGGAGCTGTGGTCGTGACCAGGGCTACATGTGGAGCGTCCCTTGAATTTGTCGGTTCTACCATGCGGACAGGTCGCTTCACAGGAGTGAGTCGTGGCCGCAAGTGGTGAATGTGTCTGTTATATCACCAAACACCGCTTGAGACCTCGTGAGCAACGGCACCACCACAGTGACGCGCCCCGCGAGCAGGTGACATTCGCCAGCCAAACTACCACGCTGGTCACAATCGCAAACGTACTATGTTAGACATAGCATTACGCCAATCCACTACCCCGGCCACAATCGCACACACACTACGTCGGCCACAGCATTACGCCAACCACTACGCTGACCGCAACCGCCGTTGGAGTGAGTCGTGGCCTCAAGTGGTGAATGTGTCGGTTATACCACCAAACACCGCTTGAGACCTCGTGAGCAACGGCACCACAACAGTGACGCGCCCCGCGAGCAGGTGACATTCGCCAGCCAAACTACCACGCTGGGCACAATCGCAAAGATACTACGTTGGCCATAGCATTACGCCAATCCACTACCCCGGCCACAATCGCACACACACTACGTCGGCCACAGCTTTACGCCAGCCACTACGCTGCCCGCGACCGCACCACGCTAACATATTACGTGGACCACATCACTACGCAAACATACGACGTTGGCCACAGCATTGCGCCAACCCACTACGCTGGGCGCAAGAGCCAACATACGACGCGGGCCACAACAGCGCTACGCAAGCACATTACGTTGGTCACCGCACCACGCTGGCCACAACAGCACTACGCACACATACTACGGTGACCACAGCAGAGTCACGCAAATACACGACGTCAACCACACTAGGGTTGCGTGCATACACGCCAACGCAAGGCGTCACCGAAACACGTTTTACACGCACTCAGGCAACGACCAGCCGGGCGTCCTAACGGGACGTTCCTAGCGGGAAACGCACGCCAACGCAGGGCGTCACAAAACACATTTACACGCACACAAGCAGCGACCATCGAGGCGTCATTACGGGACACGAGTACCGTTGGCCTACCACGCAATAGAGAGCAAGCATACAGTGAAACGAAAACAACAAATATTTCTTCTTTTGATTACGTAAAATTTTTCATTTTAATTATAGTGTTCATACATATATAGAATTAGAGAAATAAATTGAATTTATATGAAAACTATATGCACGGTGTCCCAAATTTACAAATCTATTGTAAGCGAGCCTTGGACACGGCGAGTATACCCCTAGCACTTATTGAAGAAGCGCCGAGACGGAAAAAGCTTCGTTACAATTGGCGCCCGAGCAGGGACCCTGCAAATCGTTACCACGTCAGAAGGAACATTCCTGACGAGAAACCTAACCAAAAAATGGTCGACCAGATCGATACCACGTGGTTAGACACAATTTCAAAGGAGCAGCTGATATCCATCACACAGGAATTGGGTATTGGGCAGACAGGTACCACCCGAGAAATCCGAAAGCGCATAGCAGCACTGGCCTCAAAGGCAAATACGGACTCGGAAATCCACGGAAAATTTTTATCCCTACAAGCCACCTACAAGGAAACTACGCACATGAGCGACGTAAATGAGGTTAAGACACCGACTCCGTCGAACGGAGGAGGCACACCGAAGGTCGCCGTTACAACAGTAGAACAAACTCAATTCGCGTTTCCTCCCAGGAATACAGTACCCACACAACAGTACTTACCATCAGGAATAGCGGTACCACCCAACGGTACATCTCAGGCACCTCCCAGGGGTACAGTTCCCACACAACAGCACGTACCATCAGAAATTACGGCATCATCAACCGGCACATCTCAACCCACGCAACCGTACTTACCAGCGGGAATGACGGCACCAGCCATGAACTATACATGCCAGGTAACTCAAGCACCGACCGTGGTGTTCGCGCCCATCATCGACCAGGTAAGAAAGTGGTCCGTAAAGAATAAAGGTGGACGGGACCCGTTAGCGTTCATCGAACGGTTAGAGGAGTTAGCCGAAGTATACGCGCTAAACGTGGACCTCCTGCCAAAAACCATGCCCGAGCTACTAGGGGGCGCCGTGCTACAATGGTACCGCAATAACAATGCGCACTGTGGAGAGTGGACAATCTTCAAAAATGATTTTTTACGTTTCTTCCTACCAGTAAGGTACTTCGAGCGGCTCGACGACGACATACGCCAACGAAGGCAGCACAACAAGGAGAAGTATAAGGACTACGTACTAGGAATCCAGAGCTTGATGAGACACGCAGGGTACACCAGCGAACAGCGGCTGGAATGAATCTTCCGTAAGAGCCACCCCGATTACCAACTTTACATCCGTCGGGTCGATTTCACTAATCTCGCAGAGCTCCTGACACTTGCCGAAGAATACGAGAACATACGCGAGGACTATCGAAGATCATCAGGCGGACATCACCGCGAAGTTACGCGATACATCGCCAGTGACACAACCCGGGTGTCACCATCAAAACCTGCAATACAACCACCACCACCACCGAACCTAACGAACCGCACGCCTCCAGGCAATCAGAGATACGACCCCAACAGCGTATGCACGGGATGCGGCGAACGAGGACATGACACCAATAGGTGCCGAAACCCACAGAAAATTTTTTGCTGGCAATGTGGCCGCAACGATATACGAACCATCGAATGCTGCCGCCGACGTCAGGGAAAACGACAGAGGGCTCCACGAAGAAGAAGGCGCCGTGAGCCCAAGGGACCTAGCGCCGAAACGGCAGTAACTATACCCAAGGAACCCAGCGCTGAAACGGCAGTAACAATGTACCAAGAGCATGGTCGCCTCTACGCCGTAGCCAAGCTCGGCGTGGAATCAGCCGAGGCGGTCATCGACACAGGGGCATCAAGAAGTTTCGTCTCGAGCAGCTTAGCAGAACGTGTGGTGAACTCGGGAAGCGGAGAAATGGTGAGAGTGGCCATCAAAGTAACGATGGCAAACGGGACTAGCACTACCATCTTCGACGCCTCGGAGAAGCGTCACTCCACACAGTTTTACACGTCATGCCCGGAGCGATCGACGACATCATACTGGGCATAGATACGCTAGGTAGCATGGGAGCCACCATATCATGTGGAGAAGGCCACCCCAGACCCCTTGCCCAGCACACACCGAATCCTGGAGCCGCGCCAGAGACTATTCAGAGAACAACACCAGCAAGAACGAATATCGCCAGGTACGATATCCCTGGGACTATTCCTAGTTCAATATCATCAAGAAAGGATATCGCCAGGTACGACAGCCCTGGGAATATTCAAAGTACACCATCAGCCAGAACGGATATCGCCAGGTACGACAGCCCTGGGACTATTCAAAATTCAACATCCTCAAGAACGGATATCGCCAGGTACGACACCCCGGGGACTAATCAGAGTATAACACGAGCGAGAAAGGGTAACACCCGGTACGACACCACTGGATCCCCATCTGGAACCATTCAGAGTGTAACAGCACCGAGCAGTAGTAACTTCAAGCACGACGGCATTATGCAAAACAACGACGACGACATACAAGAAGAAGCGGAACGAGTGTGCGGTTTTCTGGCAAAGGAACTCCGAAAATTCGAGAGCATGAGTGGAGTGACGACAATAGCCAAGCACAAGATTGTCCTGACGGACGAACGCCCCATCAAGCAACGTTACTTCCCACGCAACCCAGCCATGCAGACAATCATCAACAGCGAAGTTGACGAATTGCTCCAGAAAGGATGCATCGAGCCATCCTGTAGCCCACACAGCGCACCGATCGTACTGGCCAAGAAGAAAAACGGGAAGTGGAGGTTATGCGTGGACTATCGGCAGCTCCACGCCCGATCCGTACCCGACGCATACCCCTTACCCAGAATACAACACATCCTGGACAAACTACGACGAGCGAAATACATCAACAGCTTGGACTTGAAGAACGGCTACTGGCAAATACCACTGTAGCCCAAGAGCCGGCCCTACACAGCTTTCACAGTACCGGGACGCGGATTATTCCAGTGGCGCGTTATGCCTTTCGGCCTACACTCTGCACCCGCAACGTTTCAAAGAGCACTAGACCAGGTTATTGGGCCTGAAATGGAACCCCACGCCTTCGCATACCTCGATGACATAGTCGTCATAGGATCCACTGTGGAGGAGCACAATCGCAATCTGAGAGAAGTAATGCTACGACCACAGCGCGCCAACCTCAGAATAAATCCGGAGAAATGCGAATCCTTCAAGAAGGAAATCCGATACCTAGGGCACCTAGTAAGCGACAAGGGAATTCACACCGACCCCGAGAAAGTCACAGCCATCAAAGACTTGAAGCCACCAACGAACGTGAAAGAGGTACGCCAATATCTCGGTATAGCATCCTGGTACCGACGTTTCGTACCCGACTTCGCCACGATCAGCCAACCACTCACAACCCTGATGAAAAAGGGCAAACACTGGAAGTGGGGGGGCCGAACAACAGGAGGCCTTCGAGGTCTTAAAGCAAAAGCTCACGGAAGCACCGATACTTGCCTGCCCGGGCTTCACCAAGACCTTCACCTTACAAACGGACGCCAGCAATTTCGGGCTGGGTGCCGTATTGACACAGGACCTGGAAGGCGGAGAACGCGTGATCGCCTACGCCAACAGGAAACTCAACAAGGCGGAAACCAACTACTCGCCCACCGAGAAGGAGTGCCTCGCGATAGTCTAGGGAATACGCAAGATGAGGCCATACTTGGAAGGATACCGATTCAAGGTAATCACGGACCATATGTCTCTAAAGTGGTTAAACTCCATCGAAAGCCCTTCAGGCCGTATAGCACGATGGGCCTTGGAGCTTCAACAATACACTTTCGACATCGAGTACAGGAAAGGGAAGCTGAACCTGGTAGCGGACGCACTATCACGGCAGCCACTGGAGACCCTACGCCTAGCAACGACAACAGAGCCACAATGCAAGTGGTGGCACAAGCGCGTCGGCGAAGTACGCACTAACCCCGAGAAATTTTCTGACTACATGATACAAGATGGGCAACTGTACCGCCATATTCCCTGCCGTTCACACGATGAGGAAACGGTCCCTTGGAAATTTTGTGTGCCAACACCACTGCGACAACGAGTGTTAGAAGAAAACCACAACATCCCAAGCGCTGGACTCATGGGCATCCGCCGGACGGTAGCACGGATTGCCAACCGGTATTACTGGCCCGGCATGTTTCGGGACATCAGTCGATATGTACGGCAGTGCGAGTCTTGCCATAAATACAAGGAGGCACAGCAAAACCCAGCAGGAAAGATGCTCACACAGGTGGCCCAAGAACCATTCGCCACGGTATGCGTCGATTTCGTCGGACCACTCCCACGATCCAAACACGATGTTATTAGTATTTTTCGACCGCTTCAGCAAATGTGTGGAGTTGGCCCCCATGAGGCGTGCGACAGCAGAGGGCCTTCGCCGCGCGTTCAGAGAACGCATCCTAGCAAGATTTGGTGCCCCCAAGATACTGATATCGGACAACGGCGTGCAGTTCACCAGCACAATGTGGCAGCGTTACCTCAAGGAAATGGGGATACGACAACAATTCACGGCGCCCTACACACCGCAAGAAAACCCGACGGAACGGGCGAACAGAACGGTAAAGAGGATCATAGCGCAAATCACCAAATCACAACAAAAGAAATGGGACGACTTTCTCCCAGAGATCGAGCTGGCCACCAACACCAGTGTAACCGCGTCCACAGGGTACAGTCCAGCCTTCCTCGTACAAGGACGGGAACCGCGATTACCAGGGGCATTGTTTGACGAGGTCAACCTGGGGACGGGCACAGCCACCACCACGGCAGAAGAAAAATCCGACAGAATGCAAGAGGCAATTAGAATAGTGAGGCAGAACATGGAACGAGCAGCGGCAGACCAAGCACGGCATTACAGTCTATGGCGGAGAAAATGGACCCCCGTAGTCGGCGAAATAGTGCTCGCAAAGGAACACCATCTCTCCAAGGCCGGGGAAAATTTCGCGGCAAAGTTGGCCCCCAAATATGACGGGCCCTACCAAATCCTAAGATATGTATCCCCAGTGATACTCAAAATACGAAAACCCAACGGAGGAAAGGAAAAAACTCTCAACATCGCGGAACTAAAAGCATATCATACAGCAGAGATCATCGCGTGAAACCAAACAAATTCAGGGCGAACGATTTTTTATATTATTAATTAATATCAAGGACAATCAAGCGCCGGTCATTCCAATTCAAACCACCGAGGTGAAAACATCGTTTTCTTTTGCTGCCAAATTTTTTCACAAAGCAATAATCTACAATGCAGAGCTATAACGCTAGACTAACCAACAGCGTCAAGCGTATGCGCCAGCGCTACGAGGAGGAGGAAGCAAAACGCCCGAGGGCCGTATTGCTGAAACGAGTTACAGGCGCCGACGTCAGCCACACGCGTGCAACTATACGCGCAAACAGGTACGCTGACTTCGAACACATCATTACACCATTAAACACTACTGGGGCCGACGTTAGCCACACGGGTGCAACTATACGCGCAAACAGGTACGCTGACGTCTCACGCATCATTAAACTACCACACATCACGGGCACCAATGACAACACCACGAACACCGAACCAGTCACGGACAAGGCCCATAATAAGACCGGAGCATCGCCGATAACATTCACACTCGGTAGGATAGAAGTGAAGGCAGGGCAGTTGCCGGCAGCCATCGAGTTCCCCTCCAATGAGGACACAGCTCCACCGGAAAAGCCACAGTCGCCGAAAATTATCGAGCTCTCCTCGGATGAGGACACAGCCCACCGCCGAGAGACACGCCTAAAATAATATTCCCGGCAGGACCACGCGGCAAACCCCTCTATACGACTGGCCTCGACACTCTCAGAGAATCGAAATGGTTGAACGACACCGTCATTGACGCTTGGGCAAAGGGACTGGAAGAGCAACATGCGCAACAAAATACGACTCTCAGCCCGTTCGTGATCTGGCAGCTGACCCAGAAGAGTAACACGGAGGAAGACTACCAACGCATACGCCGATGGGTCCGGAACGTCGACCTGTTTGGCAAGAGTGCGGTCCTAGCACCCCACAACACAGCTAACCACTGGTACCTGCTCGGTCTGGCAAACGCAGCAGTCACCCACCACGTCACCGACACGGATTGCTGGCAGGAACGATATATATGAGTAGCAGACTCAATGCACAGGGCCAGAGTCCCCCACGCAACCCAGGTTTGGGCAGATTTCCTCCGGTGGGAATACATACAGCGGTACGGACACGACGGTTTTAAAGCGCAGGAACTAATACTCGAGGTGCCCCAACAACTCAACAACAACGACTGTGGCGTCTACGTAGCCGAGAATATGGAGAGGGTTTTACGGGGGTGTGAGGACCAAATATAACACCATTAATTTGGCCCACACAAAGCGATCCCACATCATATTCGATGCAGCACTAACACAACAGCCAGTCACAAAAGGTTATAGCAACAGACCAACCAACAAGTTCAATACAGCATACATCATATTCTATACAACACTAACACAACAGCCAGTCACAAAAGGCTATAGCAACAGGCCAACCAACAAGTTCAATACAGCATTGACCCAACAGCCAGTCACAAAAGGCTATAGCAGCAGACCAACCAACAAGTCTCAGCAACACAACAGGCAAGCACAACACTTTAATGTCAACACAACAAACTAACAAATCTCAGCAACGCAGTTTCTTATGTTTAATATGCGCAAAAATTCTTAAACTTGTTGTTTTATTATTTTTATCGTACGTAATTGCAGATCTTATCCGTGGAACTTTTTCGAAAAATTAAATGAAAATTTGTCGTAGATATGTAAATTAAGTTGTTTTTCGTCGTTTTTGTCTGTTTTGCTAGGAAGGTTGTTGTCGTTTTGCCGTTTTGTCATTGATCTTGTCTGTACTGCTAAAATTTGTTTGTTCGATTCCTTAATCTTATCGATTGTAATACGCGATAGTGCATCAGCACCAACGTTTGATTTACCCTTTATGTAAACTATAGTAAAGTTTTATTCTGCTAATTTTAACCTAATTCTCGAAAGTTTTGAAGATGGGTCTTTCATATTGAAAAGGTATACTAGAGGTCTATGACCGAATTTTACAATAAAATGGGTGCCATAAACGTATGGTCGATGCTTGATTGCAAAGTAAATAGCTAAAAGTTCTAATTATATAATTGGTTTTTTCTGCTGTGCTTTATTGAATGCTTTGGAAGCGAAACAAATTGGTATATCGCTACCTTGCTGTTCTTGACTTAAAATAGCGCCACATCCAGTTGTGGAAGCATCAACGGTAATAGTGAATTGTTTAGTAAAATCTGGATATTGAAGTAATTTTGGTGAAAGTAACGCTGCTTTCAAAGATAAAAATGCCCTTTCGCACTCTACATCCCATACAAATTCAACCCTTTTTCTGCTTAATCGATTTATAGGCACTGCCATAGACGCAAAATTAGGTATAAACCGTCTGTAGTAGTTCTCAAACGCGACAAATCGTCGTACCGCGTCTTTATCAGTCGGTTTTGTATACTTTTTAATTGCGTTTATTTTGGAGTCGTCTGACAACAAACCTTTGGCTGAATATTTATGACCTAAAAATGTAACTTTTGGTCGTAAAAAGTTGCATTTATTTGGGTTAAGTTTGAGATTGAAAGACCTACAAGAATCGAAAACGTTTGAAAGATTTTTAATGTGGTGTGCTTCACTACAACCTATGACGATAATATCGTCGACGTACAAAAATGCGACATTGGGTGGTATACCCGAAAAAGCTATTTTCATCATTCGTGAGAATGAATTTGGTGCTATATTTAAACCGAATGGAAGCACATTCCATCTAAATGCACCTCTGTCAGTGCTGAAAGAAGTAATGTCACATGAGTCAGGATGCAAGGGGATTTGATGAAATCCAGAAAAAAGGTCTAGTGTCGAAAAATACTTTGCCCTGCCAAGATTGTCTAAAATATCGTCAACTCTAGCTAGTGGAAATTTATCAGCAATGAGTTTTTTGTTTACCGCGCGGAAATCTGCGCACGCATGATAAGCTTTTTGACTATTAGTATCCTTCTTTGGGACTACAATCAAAGGACTATTGTAATTGGAATAACTGGGTTCAATCAAATCGTTGTCTAACAATTTATTTACTTAGCGATTTATTTCTTCGCGTTGAGAGTATGGCAATCGTAGTTTTTAACATATACCGGCTCGTTGTCTGTCAATCTTAATTTTTGCTCGTAGAAGTTGTTTAAAGTCATTTTGCCCGTGTCAAGAGCGAAAATGTCGGCATAATCTATGCAAAGGTCAATTAATTTACTACGAGCATGTTGAGGTATTTGATTTTTTAAAACTGAAGTAAGTTTTTTCACACGTTTGTCTTCTGTTTCTGTCTTGTTAATTGTATAAACATTGTAGTTTGAAAGTATTTCTCTCCGAATACTTTTTCTTTTCACATACTTGACATCAGCCGTGGTGTTTATGATTTTAATTAATGGGTTACTGGAATTAACAATGCACCTAGCTGTGAAAACTCCTTTTTCAATTTCCTGCGAGTCCACGAAAAGTGGCTCGTGTGAATCTCCTAAATAAAAAAGTCTGAATATTTCACATCTGGGAGGAATGATACAACTGTCGATTTCTGTTCCGTGTAGGATTGGTATCGCGACTTTTTCATTACCTACCCAAAAGGAAATACTATTTCTTTCATAATTAATAATGCATTTGTTAATTTTCAGAAAATCTTTACCTAGTATGCCATCGGATGGAATATTAAAGTCTTCATTTACTACATGTAAAGTATGTTTAATAGAAAAGTTTGAAAAATTTAAATTTGCTGTAATATTGCCAAAGTAGAAACTGAACTAGAAGTGACACCGGTAATGTTAATAATGTCGTTTGTATTTAAGGAAATATTATTGTTATGATATGTGATATTTTTATTAGAGAAATGTCGGCTTGAGTGTCTACTAGGAAAAACAAAATTTTTGTGACTCGTTAAGTTGCAATTCTATAAAATCTGAATAGTTATATTCCTAGATAGAATTGAACATCTAGTTGACAATCGCAAAAGTTAAAACTAATACCATAGCCATCCAGAAGCACAACTTATCGCTCCAAGTCGGAGCATGGGGTGGAAACAAACGCTCTCTAGCGATTTCAATCAGTCGCTAAACGTCTTATTTCATTCCAGGTGGAGGTGGAAGAGCTCTCATTGAAAATCGTACGCACCCAAGTTTGTCGAGGACGTCCCCTGCGCCGGCTTCCTTGTGGGTTCCATTGAAAGGCAATTTTGTCAACGTTGTCATCTTCTCTGCGGAGAGTGTGACCGATCCAACCCCACTTACGTTTTTTAATTTCAGTGTAGATTGGGGGGTTGTTCGTGAGTGACAGTAGATCGGCGTTGCTGATTGTTCTTGGTCAGAAGATACGGCAGACTATTCTCAGATACTTGTTTATAAACGTTTGCAGTCGTCGTTTAATGTGTTCATAGACAAGCCAGATTTCGGATCCGTATAACAGAACTGATTTCACGCTGGTGTTAAAAATCCTCAGTTTTGTTTTCATCGACAGTATGCGAGAGTGCCATACTCGGCCTAACTTGTGGAATGCAGTTCGTGCCTTACAGATCCTTGCAGATACATCCGATTCTGCGCCGCCATCTTTAGTAATTCGGCTACCAAGGTAGCAGAATTCATCTACATCCTCAATGACGGTAGTGCTGCCATTTGATACAAGTTGGAGAGGAGATGTGTTCGTTGTTTGCGGTCTCATTAGTTCAGTAGTGAAGACGATATCATCAGCGTAGTCTAAATCGCTTAGTTTCTGATTTAGCCTCCATTGTAACCCATCTGGGGCTTCTGCGTTTGTGCGCTTCAGGATATCGTCCAGCACTACTTTGAAAAGCAGTGATGATAGGACGCACCCTTGTCGTATGCCTTTGTTTATGCTAAATTTGTTGCTGTTTTTTCCTTTGAAGCGTACACTGATCATTTCGTCTTTGTAGAGGGCCTTAATCATGTCGATGACTTTCTATGGGACCCCGCAGTTTTGCAGCGCACTCCATATCGCGTCACGGAAGATTGTGTCAAACGCACTTTCAAAGTCAAGGAAGAGAAGATATAGTGGCGATCTCCATTCATTAGACTGTTCTATGATTATTCGTAGGGTATTTATGTGGCCCACGGAAGATCGATTTGGTATAAAGCCGTTCTGTTCTTTACGCAATTGTGCGTTGAGCGTGGGCGATATTCTTGCCAGTATGATGAATGCTAGAACCTTATGGATTGTGTTGAGCAATGTAGTGCCGCGCCAGTTTTTGCATTGGCTGAGATCGCCTTTGTTTGGGATAGTGATTATAACCCCTTCTTTCCATTCACCAGGAATTGTGGAGCCTGTCCACGCTGACTGTATAATAGGATGTAGGGCACGGCCAGTGACGTCCGCACCATACTTGAGAAGTTCTGCTGGAAGGTCAGGACCGGGAGATTTATTGTTTTTCAATTTGGATATCGCCTCTAGAATCTCTTCGTAACACGGCGGTTCTGTTGCAATATTTCTGTTGGGGTTTCTTCTCTGCATTGTTCGTGAGTTTGACGCCACTTCTTCGCCGGGGGAGTTGTCCAAAAAGAACTCCTCCCATCGGTTCACTTTGTCTTCATCTGAGGTTAAAATGGTGGCATTTTCTGCTTTGATGGGGGGTACGTTAGGCTTAGAGGCTATCGCTGTTTGCTGCTATTTCTGCTTCGTTTGCTGTGCTTTCGGCAAAGTTTCGCTTATCTTTCTTTACTGCATTTCTGACTTGTCGATGGGCCGCATTATAGGTTTGCAGGATACGATCGCGCTCAGGAATCGATGAGACGTTGAGTTGAGCTTTCTGTTGTTTGCGTTATTCTATCAGCTGCCAGGTAATGTCGCTCATCCAAGGCTTTCTCTTGCATTCTTTCTTCCCGACAGTCTTTTCTGCAGCTTGGCAGCATGCAGTTGCGATTTGCTTCATAGTCAAAGTCTCATTTTCAGGGAGAGAGTTGCTTAGCTCTTGCTGGTATTGTTGAGCAATATCCGGGCTTTTTAGCTTCTCAATATTAAAGCATTTTTTACGGGCTTCTTGTTTTCTAATGCCATCTGGGCGGAGGCGGAGTTCGCCGACAACCAGATTGTGGTCGCTGTATATGTCTGCACTTCTGCGTGTGCGCACATCGATGAGGGAGTTGTGAAACTGTCTGTTAATCAATAGATAGTCAATTTGGTTGCGGGTATGGCCGTCGGGAGACTGCCACGTATATTTGTGTATGTTGCGATGCTTAAATTTCGTGCCACCTATGAAAAGATTATGACTTGCGCAGAGCTCGAGTAGACGGTCACCGTTATTGTTTCTGTGAAATCTGAATAATTTAGGTTTAAACAATAGATGCCTATTGGCGAGGGAAATTCGCTTACTCGGTTAGTTCGTCCTCCCCCAGAGTTCGCTCCTGAGGGGCACTCGCGTTTAAAGCGCGAACGTTTGCGTTTCTACCTCTACCTTTGATGATCTTGAATTGTTACTTCTATTGTTACTGCTATTTGTATTTGAGTTGGAATTTGGACGTGTATTAGTATTGTTGCTTTTTGGATATCTATTTCCGTTATAATTCCTATATCTTTGACTATTGTTGCCGATACGGTTGCTGTTGTATGCAAATGAACTATTGTTTCTATAACCAGTATAGCCGCGATCTGGGTAAAAGCCTCGATAACTACTACGTGAATTTCTAAATGTGTTGTTACCACGTGATCGAAAAGCTAAAACCTGACGCTCAGTTACTTCGTTCTTTTATTGTACAATTAATTTCGCTACTACGTCTTTCGGATCAGTAAAAGCCGTTGAGGCTAAAATGGTTTTGACTAAATTTGATTTTTCACTTAAACGACACACGTTAACAGTTTGTTCGACTGCCATTTCATGTGCTTTCGCTTGAGTGATCCCTTCAATAATAAGAGACCGCTCAAGTGAGTCAGCTAAATCTTCAACTTTTTTTTGCAAAAATCTGTGTAATTGTTATTGCTAACGTGCAACGCTACAGTTCTCCCTGCTACAACTTTCGAGTTGTCCGGTTTGATCCTACTACGTAGAGCTACTTTGATTTCGTTGATTGAAGTTACTTGTCTTGGTATTGCCTCACGGGCTTTACCTTCAAGTTTTGATTTTAAAAACGCTATAAAGTTATTAGTTAAATCTGCAGTAGCAAACTGTTCAAGTAATCCAATTGTGTCTATAAAAGTTTCAACTGCTAGAGGATCACCACTGTAGTTTTCTCTAATAGAATTAGCACATGTGTTAATGAAAATTCTCTTTTCCTCAGGTGTTGCCATGATTTGATCGTTAAAATCTGAAGCTGAATCAGAAGAAGGTGAGGTCACGTTTTTACTAATTGGATTGTTTACTTTAGAAGAAGGGTTAACTGAGGTTGTACTATTTGAGTCGTTAAGATCTAATTTTAAAATAGAAGAAGTTGAAGTTAATTTTGCACTATTTGAATCGCTAAGATTTGAAGCTAGATTAGAAGTTAAATTTTTACTGGAAGAATCTTCGAAGCCTGGAAAATCTGTTGACAAAGAAAATCTATTTTCCTGGTTTGTTACTTCTTCGGTCGAAGATGAAGCTAAACTTTCGTAGCTTGAGGCTGAATTATCGGAATCGGATTCTGAGACTGAATTTTTTGCACTTGCTTACCACTTCTTAGGTAGAAGCAGACCTGAATCGCTGCTGATGTTGTTGATGCTGCTGGTGGTGTTGCTGCTGCTGGTGGTGGTGACAAAATGGCGTTGTATTGGGTGAAGTGGTTTTTCGCGTTCCGTTGTGCGTGGCGTGGCGTGGCGTTAAGTACAGCCCCGCTGGTTTTACCAAAGTTACTATTTTAATTTGGTGGATTAGATTTAGGAATAAGAGTTTGGTTAAATTAGGTTTAGAAATTTTAGTTTTATTAAATTTTATTTAGAAGTTGTAGTTTTAATGAATTTGATTTAGAAAATTGTTAAGTTTGCTTTAGGAATTGTAGTTATATTGAATTTGAATTTAGAAATTGTAGTTTTATTAGGATTGTAGCTTTTGGTTTAGAAAATTGTTAAATTTGTTTTATTACTTTGGTTAAATTAGATTTGGAAGTTGTAGTTTTATTGAATTTGATTTAGAAATTGTAGACTTAATGAATTTGATTAAGAAAATTGTTAAATTTGTTTTAGAAATTGTAGATTTAATGAATTTGATTTAGAAATTGTAGTTTTATTAACTTTGATTTAGAAAATTGTAGTTTTAGTGAATTTGAATTAGAAAATTGTTAAATTTGCTTAGGAATTGTAGTTTTATTAAATTTGGTTTAAAAATTGTGGTTTTATTAGATTTGATTTAGAAAAATTGTAGTTCTAGTAAATTTATTGATTTTATTAAATTTTATATTGAACACCACGCACTTTATTCTTGAATTCGCACACCATGCACTTTTCCTTTTCACCGCTAGCCAAAGACTGTACAAACAATTTTTTCCACTCACCACCAATCCTTCGTTAAAAATCCGGTTGCCTGCCGAGGCTCCAGCCTCAAGGTCGCCATATCGCACCCATCCTTGCTACCCCATGTGCAGGCTACTGCCTTGGAGGGCGCCGCCTCCAAATACTTGCCATGCTTTCAATTGGTTGGTTGTAATCTCGGTGGATGCCGTCACCACACTTTATAGGGCATTGAAATTAAATAAGGTGTACTCCGATTTGGTATAATCAATTTAGCACTTTATTTAAATAAAACTTTTTATGAACACGTCTGAAGCTTAGGGTCGGCAAAATTATAATAATGGCGGTGAAACATGAAAATGCGGGGCCATCATTGCCAAATTTATTTTCATGTTTCACCTTACACATATATCTTATTCACTCTTACATGCTATATTTCAGCAGCTGAATACATAACGTATATACAATCTTTTATTCTTTCTGGCAAGATGCACTGTTCACAATGACACATCTTGTATTGTGAGCAACGATGTTGCCAGTTGGTTTATAAAAGATAATTTGGGGGATTTTACCCTTACATTTCACAACGCATGTAAACTATGTCATCACTCGATCTTATGCAGTGCTTGCGTTCATGTCTCGTAACTGTTCCGCATTCCCTAGCCCCTGCACTATTAATTCACTATATTGTGCCTTTGTCAGATTGAGGTTGGAGTATGCGGCTTTCATATGGATACCATAAAAAATTGGCCTCTCTAATCGGCTTGAGCATGTTCAGAAAGTTTTTTTTACGATTTGCTCTTCGATCTTTAAATTTTCCTGAACCAATGCTGTTTATGCCACCAGCCGAAATATTTCGGACCACCCTAACGCGCGCATTAGTTATTTTATTATTAATACCGGTAACGGCTTACACCAGTCGAGAGCTAATATTGAAGGGGAAAAACTCAACGAAAGTTGGCTATCGGCAGGTGCCGCGGACTTTTTCGTGGTCTTGACTCTTTTATCTATTTTTGAACGTTCACGAGCCAGAAGCTAGCCCCAGGTGAGTAACCGAAACTAACCATTTTTTACGCTTTAACAATTTGTTTTTGAAGTGATATTGCAAATTATTATTTTCATCTTTTGTGCCTTTAATTAATTCCCTCTTTGAATTCCGTGAATTAATATTGCAAATAACTATTTTTGTAACTTTGAATTGCCAAGTGCATAGTGAAGGGTGCATTTAATTAATTCTTTCTTTAACCAATATATTTTGAGTTGGAATTAATTAAGCCCCTTCATTAAAAACAGCGAGTGTAGTCTTGCACAAACTTTGGGTTTTTTAACTTTAACCTTAACGAACCTTTTGATAATCAATATAATCACTTCTTCTTTACACAGTGAATAAATTTTTATTGTTTTTATATTAATTCGGTGTTTTATTTCTTTTTATTGCGACACACACGCCCCACTTCCCCGGGTTCACACTGCCCGCGCAACATTTTGTCCTAACGCGCCGAGAAAGGTAAAGTCTCCATCCCCCAGCTTTTTAAAAAACCAAAAACCAGGAAAATTGGAACATCAAACGTCAAATACAATATAAAACTATTGAAATCAACCAGCATTGGAAAAAGTAAGAAGCAATAAAACGAACGAGCAGAGCACACCAACTCGTCATCGTCATATCACATACAGTTCACTTTAATCAGCAACACACACATACAGTCCATTTATCACATCATCACAACATTGCCATCACATACAATCCATTAATCATAACAGGTTATAACATCACATACAGTCTATCAACATGACAACATCAAACAGTCCACATACAGTTCATTACAGTCAACAGCATATCATACATTTTCAACATCGCAATACACTCTTCAAGTTCACATACAAAATCCCATCAGACAAATCATCACATCAACACAGCGCCGATCAACGACTCGCTTAAAGGTACGTGATTGCTTGGTTGAACAAACTTTTTTTTTCTATTTACGTGATTAACGTAAAAAAGTGCACTCAGTGATTGATACAAGGCAAAGCAAGTGAAATTGATAGATTTCGTATTTACTAAGCACACAACGCCTTTTGACGATCGGGTAATTCCCCCTACCAGTGGTAAGGGTTACCCGACACCGTTCAAGGCAGACAGTCAGTGAATTTTTTTTTGTTTTTTTTTTTTTTTCACACACTCATCACTGCACTGTTTTGTACCCCCTCGTCGTCACATACGTTGACAAAAACTTGCTGCAGGAACCATATTTTCACTTGGTTGATAGCCTCAGCTTATCTACCACGGTATTCACTTTGTTAATCAGTTGCGAACTGGAATAATACCAGAAAGCCAAAAAATTAGCACTGCGTTGGGTGGCTAGTGGTTTATCACAATTGCTCACAAACACAATTTATACTGATCGCTTTATATTATATGGCCTGTATTTTTTCAGCGTTTTTATAATAAACAATTAAAAGTGTAATTTTCCACATAAAGTTGGATAAAAAAATTTATTTTCTTATTTATATTGGGAAAGATACCCTGGTTGGCTACTCGGGAATACTCATCAGCGTTCACATCACACTTTTTGTATACACATTAAATGCTCGTCAGTATTTCTATTTGTGTTTCACATCACTAGGTATACACATTAAATTCTCGCCGGGATTTCTATCGGTGGTTCAAATTTCTAGGTTACACACATTAAATTCACATAAGGATTTCGATTTGTGTTTCAAATCTCGAGGTTGACACACTATATCCACATCGAAATTACTATCTGCGTTTTAAACCCTTTTTTTAGACACGCCAAATTTTTGGAAAATATTTCTATCTGTGTCCAACACACTTGTTAAGACACATTAAATATTTGCAGATGATTCTCTTCTCTGCATCGCACATCACTTTATACACATTAAATCCTCGTCAGGATTTCTATCTGTGTTTTTATATCACCTGATACACATTAAATCCTCTTCAGGATTTCTATCTGTGCTGCATATCGCCACATACACAAGGATTTATGTCAGGATTTCAATCTGTATTTTATATCACTTTATACACACTAAATCCTCGTCAGGATTTCTATCTGTGGTTTACTTAATTATCTTATTTTTGCTTATCGAACTAAATTCACATAAGGATTTCATCTGTGTTAACACATTCAATCAGATCAGAATTTCAATCCGTGTATTTTTAAAGGTTCTACTTAGACACAACTCAATCTCAGCAGGATTTATAGCTGTACCACTTAAAAAAAAACACTTATAGTTTTTGCTGCGGTTGCATATACACTAACGCCACTAAGTCGTTTACCTCCAAGCTCGAACCCTTTAAAGAAACAAGATATTCAAATTAATAAAATCAATGGAGCCTTATATTAGATTGGCTGATTCCATAGTCGAGTTTGAACAAGACTTCAACTCCACCCCGGCCGAATCCCAGAATAAGCACACCATTGCACTACTGCAAGAGGAGCTAAGGGCACTATGGAAGAAGACCAAGTCTACATATGAAAGTCTTCTCATCAATCCTGAGCTGTCCAAAGGGGAACTCAGCTCGCTAAGAAGAAAGAATAACAGTTGCTTCGCATGCAACCTGCAACGTACGTCTGCTGTGGCGGCTGAAGTCGAAGCTATCACCCCACAGCCAGCAAAAGATGAAGCAAAGGATGAAGACTCTTCCCGCCGGGGACATAAAATGCGGCTTCCGCCTTGCGATACGGATGTATTTAAAGGCGACTACCTTTCCTGGCCGGCCTTTAGAGACATGCTCACGGCCATTTACATTCTCAATACGGATCTGAAATATGTCGAGAAATTATACTATCTCAAACAAAAAATGCAAGGGGAGGCAAAAGAGATAGTGGGCAGGTGCTCGTTAACAAACGAGGGGTTTGCAACCGCCTGGTAAAACTTAAGCGACATATATGAAAATAAACGTTTCTTAGTAAATACCCAACTTAAACTCTTATTTAATCTGACGGCAGTTGAACAGGAGTGTGGATCCTCAATCAAAAAAATGCAACGGGAGTAAACAATTGCATTTCTGCGCAACAATGTCATAATATTGACATCACAAATTGGGATGCAATCATAACATACTTGTGTTCAACAAAACTCCCCGAATCTACCCTGGCTCTTTGGGAACAAACCGTGGAAAAACTGATATACCGAAATGGGAGGATATGGACAAATTCCTGTCCAATCGCTTCCAGACATTAGAGACGGTTTCTGATCTTAGGGGTAACAAAACCACAAAATCACCCAAAAGTCAAAATTCGAATTCTAGGGAAAATTCTACAAAACTTGGGGTTTACCAAGACAGCGTACCAAAAATGGCATGAAGGATGTGCAATAGTACGGAGCAAAAATTACGAAATTGCCAACAATTCCGTAGGTTGTCCACGTCAGGAAAAATCGAATTTGTAAAAAACAATAGTTACTGTCTGGATTGTCTCTCGGGTTGACACACCGTGACACAATGCACTAGCCAATTCAATTGCAGCGCGTGCCATGCAAGGCACAACACCTTGCTCCATCTTCCGACAGCACAACCAAAGACAACTCCTCAAAGGTGGACTCAAAACGCCACCGACAACACTCCTTCAACCATAACTCAGCAGGCTAGGGCAAGGATGGAGTCTGAAAAAAAACAAAATAATGCTAATAACGTCTCTTCGTGTCATGCTAACACCACTAAAGGGGTGTTATTAGGAACAGCACGTGTTAATATACACTATAATGGAGAAAAAATTTCCGCCAGAGCGCTGGTAGACTCTGCGTCCGAATGCTCTTTCATAACAGAAAGACTAAAAAAGCGAATAAACTTTCCATCCAAACGTTTGAATGTGCAAGTGTCAGGAATAAATAATACACCATCTTCACAGGTAAAGGAATCATTTGCGATTACGTTAGGTTCGCTTACAGACCCCTTAGTAAGCATCGATTCAATGGTCCTAGTCCTGCCTAAATTAACAGGGGACCTTCCGACTTGCCAAGTTAGCGCAACGACTCGGCAAGCGTTCCCTGATCTGATTCTGGCGGATAAGAGGTTCTTCATTAATGAACCAGTCGACCTCATACTTGAAGGCGACACTTATCCCCAGATAATACTAAACGGTATATGGAAGAACGCTCTAAATACGCTTCTCGCCCAAGAAACCGTCTTCGGTTGGATTTTAACAGGTCGTGCAGAAGCTCCTCACCCAACTAATACACGGGTATTCTTTTTTAACGAAATTAGCCTAGACAAGCAACTAACCGCTTTCTGGGAACTTGAAAACATACCTAAGAATAGGGAACTTAACGAAGATAATGCCTATTGCGAGGAACTTTTCAGAGCTACAACAGAAAGAAACTCCGATGGCAAATATATTGTCGCCCTTCCATTTAAACAGGATTTTCCTAACAACACATCCTTAGGACCTTCCCTAAACGGCACCTGCTCCCAATTCTACCAGAATGAGACGCGCCTAGCGAAGACACCGGCCCTAAAGACAGAGTATAATAGGGTACTAGGGTAATATGAGACATTGGGACATAAGTCAAAAGTTCCAAAAATCATACCACCGCACTTGACCGATTTCTACTTCTTACCCCATCATGCGGTTATAAAACAAGAAAGCACCACGACAAAAGTTCGTATGGTATTCAACGCTTCGTGTCCCACAGCCAATAGCACAAGCCTAAACAACGTACTTTATACAGACCCAGTACTTCAGGCCGACTTAACGATTCTACTCCTTCGATGGAGATTCTTTAAATATGTTTTTAATAGCGACATCGAAAAGATGCACCTACAGATGTGGGTAAAGCCAAACCAAACACAATTCCAAAGAATAGTTTTTCGAAACAATCCAAGTGACCCTATCAGCGTCTACGAATTAAAGAGAGTCACTTTTGGAGTTAATTGAGCTCCTCATCTGGCGATAAGGACACTGCACCAACTAGCAGACGACGTTAAAGCTTCCTCACCAATTGCCGCAGATATTTTACGGACAGGTATGTACGTCGATTACGTTCTTGCCGGGGGGCATAGCATCGATTCCACACTCAATGCTCGCGATGAAATCACAGATGCTTTACAGTCCGCAGGTTTTCCCTTCGCAAATGGACTTCAAATTGCTCAAGAATACTGAAAGGAATACCCAAACCTCATCTGCTCAACGAAGACTTTTTGGAATTCGAAGACGCGAGTACGGTCAAGACCCTAGGCATTCGATGGAACGCGCATGCCGATTATTTTTACTTCAGCGCAAAAGCAATTTAAAATCGGGATAGTTGACGAAAAGGGCAATACTTTCCGCAATCGCTAAACTTTTCGATGCTCTATGTTGGCTCGCCCCAGTCGCCATTGTTGCCAAAATCATTATGCAAAACATTTGGCTAGAAGGGACTGACTGGGACGAACCAGTGTCGGCAGGAACCGTAGACCGATGGCATAATTTTATGCAGGAATACCCCTCCATTAATGAAATTCGTATCCCACGTTGGGTGTATTTTACGCCAACCAATGACGTTGAAATACACGGCTTTTTCGACGCCTCGGAAAAAGCTTACGCCGCGACAGTCTTTTTACGAGCAAAGATAAAGGATGAGGTCTACGTTAACCTATTAATAGCAAAAACAAGAGAAGCACACGTGAAAACAATATCCTTATCCCGATTGGAGCTATGCGGTGCAATTTTGCTGGCCGAAACCAGCGAATAAGTGCGCGAAAATCTAAGCTTAGAAAATTTCAAACTACACCTATGGACAGACTCCACGATTGTTTTAGCGTGGATAAGAAAACCCCGTTGCTCTTGGTCAACCTTTGTCGCTCATCGCGTAACGAAAATAGTAGAAAAGGTAGGAAACAAATCCTGGCACCACGTAGAATCCGCATCTAATCCTGCAGACCTGGCTAGCCGAGGACTACCAGCGAAGGAGTTAGTCAACAACTCTTTGTGGAGGCAGGGACCTTCTTGGTTACAAGAAGATTAGACAGAATGGCCAATACAAGAAAAGGACTATCGGACTAACATAGAGGAGAAACGGGTGCAGGTTCATACATCCTCAATAATAAAAGAGAGGGCCTTGACGGTCATATTTTATGTTCGAAAATTTATCCAAAGAGCCAATCCTAAGACAAAATCTTCCTTTAAAGCGGCATCTTACTTCATTTCACCTAATGAAATTCAGGCCACGACAAGTCGTTTAATAACTATCTACCAACGGAAGCATTATTCGGAGGAACTTTCGAGTTTAAATTCCGGGAAACTTATCGGCTCAACGAGTGAAATCCTGACTATTACCCCCCTTGTCAATGAATTGGGCATATTGAGGGTGAGCGGTCGTCTTTCAGGGGCCAAGATTATTCCCTATAGTGAACGGCACCCGATCAGTCTGCCGTATGACTGCCGGCTCACACGACTTCTTGTCCAGTTCATCCATAAAGACACCCCGCATGAGAAGAACCAACTTATGTTTCGTCGCCTACGCACACAATATTGGATCCCTAGGATCAAAAATATGATCCGATTGGTCATACATAATTGCAAAACCTGCACAATATTCCGGAAACGGACCCAAACCCAACTTATGGGAGACCTACCCTCAGAACGAACACCTTTTCCCGGGCTTTCACCAATGCGGGGCAGATTTTCCCGGACCATTTGACCTCAAATCTTATAGCGGAAGGGGATGCCGCATGTCAAAGGGTTAAGACTGCTTCTTTGTCTGCTCTGCAACCAAGGCTATTCTCTTGGAAGCCACTAGTGACCTCAGTACTGCCGCATTCCTGGCAGCTTTCGATAGGTTTGTTGCTCGGCGAGGATGTCCCAAGAACATATACTCCGACAACGGAACCAAATTTGTCGGAGCCTCCAGAGCTCTCCTGGCGGACGCTCGCAAACAAACTTTATCCAAGTACAGTCACAAAAACCTGAACTGGCATTTCATACCACCAGGAGCTCCTCACATGGGCGGGCTATGGGAGGCAGGGGTCAGAAGCGTCAAGAACCACTTCAAGAAGATCGCTTAGGATCACAAATTTACCCTTGAAGGGTTCAGCTCCCTACTTTGTCGAATCGAGTCCCGTCTCAATTCTCGACCGTTAAGCCCCTCCTCAAACGAGCCGTCTAACTTGGAGCCACTAACTCCAGGACATTTCCTCGTTGGAGGGCACCTATTAGCTCCACCGGAAATCGACGTCAGCGAGAATCGCGCTTCACGCGTCAATCGATGGGAGAAACTTAAGGTGCTGCGTCAAACGTTCTGCAAACAGTGGAAAACTGAGTATCTCACCGAATTGCAGAAGCGCGTTAAGTGGAAGCATCCACAATCAAACCTCAAACAGGGGGACCTTGTCGTCATTAAGGAGGATAATCTGCCCCTAAAGAATGGAGACTGGGTCGGATAGCCAACCTTCACTATGACCCCGATAACCGAGTTCGAGTCGTCGAACTGGATACGGCAAGGAGACAAACCTCCAGACCAATCACGAAATTGGTCCTACTACCACCCTCCAGTGAGGGTGAGGGAGACTCGTAACTCACAACCGTTTATAACACCCCAATTTTTGAAATCAATTTTCAAACTACACAAAAGTTCTGACACCACGTGCGAGGCTACCACTGAGGATTCCAAACCACCCCCGGCACTCAGTGCCAAGTTCGGAATCCTCGGACTCGTCACGTGATCGGACACCTAGCAATCTAAACTAACTTCACAAGTATTCGCCGTGCGAGGCTTCCCTTGAGGATTCCCACCCCCTAAGCATTGTGTGCCACACAGAAATCCTCGGGCTCGCCACGGGAATCTACACTATTCTCTAAACCTCGCGCTCTTGGGTGACGGAGATGAAAGGAATACCAACCGGGAAACTGTTGAGGGAAAGGGAGAACACAGCTCTCGTTCCCCCCGAACGAGGCCAACAACCTGCTTAACCCAGCTCTCGTTCACCCCGAACGAGGCCAACAACCCGTATAACCCAGCTCCCGTTCACCCCGAACGAGGCCAACGGAATCCTAACGCAGATCTACTATCTGCCACAGAATACCAGCTTAGGCTGTACTACTTATATAATTCAATCGTAATGCGTTAAAGCCCAACAAACATTTTTTTAATGTTTTTGGAAATAACTTCAAGTTTATAAAAGAAACGAAGTGAAAGCGTTTCCCATATTGACAATGATTTGAATCTTCTTCAATAATCATTTCGCAAGCGTCGAGACGGAATAGTTGTTCATGATTTAGTTTTCTAAACAAAAATCAAATGTATTGCTTAAAAAAAAAAAAATTATGTAAGCATACATTTTTAAGCTTCGAACCAATGTGTCATTTCGATTATTTTTCGTTTTCCTTCAAACGTTTTTTAAACGAAAGGGCAGCGTTTGAAAGCTTCATATCTATTTCCGCACATATATAAGTAATAATACATAGGACTATCTACATATATGACATGCGAACATATACGGCTTCCCAGCCGGCAAATTTCAAATAGACATCATACCCCAAAATGATTAAAACGTTCAGATTCAAGGTATTTTCGGTTCAAAAGTTATTTATTGTCTCGAAAAAAAAAATATATATATAATAACGCAAAAAATGCTGATGATGTAAATCAGAACCAAGAAATCATGCGTAAGAAAATAAAGACGCTAATACAACAAATATCTGCAAAAATAGTAAGTGTTATGAAACAGAAAAGCAAAGAAATGTAACCGCCAAATCACCAACAACAGCAACTATCACAAAATCAAAGTTAAGTTTGAAAGAAGCAAAATCGAAAAAAAAAAGGTTTTAACAAGTTTCAGCAAAAATGACAAAGTGGATATTATTTACATTGTAATAAATGATCATTACGTTTTCACCACAAATCACATTTTAGAATTCATATGGAAGTGAGTGTTTAAATGTCATGATTTGCCAGCTTATACCTGTGCTAAATGCTGGCAATTATTTGAGGACGAGCATTCCTTGCTAGCTCATATAATTCGAGATCATCCACTGCTACGATTGGAATTTCCTTGTTTGTTATGTGAGCGCAAATGTACTAGCGAACTTGATTTGGCCAAACATAAGGCAGAAGATCATTTCGAGAAACGTAAATACAATTAGAAAGATCGCGGGAAACGTTTTATAAGTGGACAATTTCCAAATGCACTGTTTGTGGGGCAGGGTCCTCCAAACATTTTTTTAATCTTTATTCACGTCCAATCAAATTTTCAATGCAATCAATTTAACTGAACATTCGCCTTATTCTGCTCAGAATGCTTTAAAAAAGCAGTTCCATGCAAATTGCAAGAGAAGCTCAGCCAAATCTCTTCGGAGGTACATCTTGCTTGTGTTGTTTTTCCCAATCTCGACGGAAAACAAATCTTTTGTATTAATCGTCGCTTTCCTACCAATGTACTTACCTACAGTGACAGCTAAAACCTGTTCGAATCATCAAACACGACTTGATATCTCCAAAGGACATTAAAAGCAAATATGCAACTTTTATGACCAAAATAATGACACATCAATTCTAAAAATCGGATGTCAAATAACCAAGTCACAATTGGAAAAGAATTTCGCTTGTATCTCAACATAATCTTCAAATTTAGGGCCTGCTTTCACAAATAATATATATAAATATAGTTGATATTCTTTACACTTGTCCGAAATGTTCGTTAGGTTATCAACATAATTCACATTTTACAATACATATGAGAAATGAACACTTATGTCACGATTTACCAAGTTACACTTACAATTTGAAATTTCCTTGCCTGTATTGTGAAGGCAAATTTCGAAGCGAAGATAACTTGGCAAAACATAAAGCGCGATATCATTTCCTGAAACATGCTTGTAAAGAATGCGGCAAATGTTTTATCAATATCAATATCTACTAAAACATTCAAGGTTATATTATAAACAAAAGCATTAGACCTGAAAAGAGAAAAAAGAAGGTTAAAAACTGAGCAATAAAGGAATTTTTACTATTTTACTCATATTCCTGCTAACTTACCCACGTTTTTCGCAAAATGACATTTCTTCAGCCGTTTGTAGGTATACGAGTTTTTCCATTGATGACAATGAGCTCAAGGAATTGTCAAAGCGAGTAGTGTTGCCACCCGTATAACATCTCTTTTTTCATCCCTTAAGCGGTGAACACATTGTAGGCGATACCATGGAACCAAGTTCGGATCCGTGAGATCCGACAAGCCCGCCTAGTCATACGCGAGCTTGGTAGGTGCCCGACACACCCTACCAACAACTATGGTTCGGGACACAAAAAAAAAAAAAAAACCAAATGAGAAAAAAAGGGGAGGGAAATAAAAGACAAAAAGAAAAAAAATTGTCCATTCATTGTCCAATTAAATATATTTTACAAAAGAGAAGTAGGAACATTTTAATCTCAATTTATTTGTTAAATATATATATTTACAAACTGAAAAAGCAGAGACCGATGTAATCCCGCTTAATGCGAGCTATGCTTTCGCTGGTGATGCAACACCGGCGAGGAAGCCGAGGGGTATCGCTTCCCGCAGCTGCATTTATAGAGTGCGAAACCCATGTGGAGATTGAGGTGGGCCTTCAATGTGGTAAAGCAGCTGAGCGGGCATACTCGTCCCTCGTCATAATATCGAACTGTCAGCCTTATGCGGTTGAAGTTCCGCGGCACATTTAGAAACATAATGCGAAGAGTGGGTCGAAGTTCGAACGATGCCCTGAAACAAAAAGGAAGGAAAGTAGTATCATTATATTAAGGAAAACGATCCCATAACCAAAAAAAGGGCTACAACCCGTATACTCACATGTTTTTTTTCCTTTTTATGACACTTGTCGCTTCGCTTGTCACGCTACCAATGCCGGTTGTGTGCACAGAATCAACAGACATATAAATACTAAATTACAGTGCTGTCAGACGGGCATCAGCAAAGGAGCAAAATCACAAAGCGCTGATCAGATGAACAGCGGTCGAAGACAAATTTAACAAAAAAAAAACACAACGAAGATACCTCAAGGCAAGCAAACTTTTTCTACTTAAATCTTACAAACAAAGGAAAAATTAAAATTTTTCGAAAAGATTATCAGAGTTCAGGTAGCGTCTGAACTCAGGCGTGAAATTCCTCAAACACTTTCCCGACATGACCATTTGGTATCATTACGCTGCCCAATGGGCAACACCGCACAGCTGTCTCACTCAAATACGTGGAAGAGCTTACAGCAGACAGTTCCACAAATTACCGCACTCGGTAAGGTAGGCCTCTTCCCACCAGGGTTGCGTTGAAATCAACAAACACACCACAATTTGTGATTCTCACCCCAAAATTGCCAAAGTCAACACAAATAGTGTCCCGGGTCGGCGAATGAGGAACACTTTACACCTGTAGCACATATTTTTTTTAACGACGTCGCTCAAATGACAATCTGATTAACCAACTCTGAATTACCGACGTTGAAAATACACGGGTTTATCGTGATATCCTATTCCACCCAACTAACATCGTATATATACGCGTATTGCCTGCATCAGGAAAACAACAAAAACTACAGTTTGTCTTTCATTTATGCTCAATCGTTTTATTTAAGGTGGGAAATATTTACCCAAATAAAATTTACATTTAGGCATATCTAAACAAAAGTTTTTATAAAATATAATTATCTCTGCCGCATAACATAATAAGATTATGCATTCCACATGAACCCCTTATTCCGAGTACGCCAACAAATATGTCAGCCAGAATCGACCCCTGGTCTCCGTCCATTAGCCACCTAACCAACTTATGCAACGATATTACTAAACGCTACCACTTCCATACATGCCTGGATTTGCACTCGAACGCTCCAAAACAGAGGCACGCCCCAACGCGTTCACCATCGCCTGCCGTCTGTGCACCAAACCGCACGGAGTGAGATTGTGCCCAATTTACCGGTGTATGTCGACTGAGGGGCGACTACGCGCAACACTAATTCACCACTATTGTCCCAACTGCCTATCCCCGTTCCAACGCCTGGAAATATGCCCCAGCCAAGACCGATGCCGACGTTGCAGTGAACCACATCACACGACGCTACATATGGACGAGGATCAGCCGTCGCCAACTCAAAACAAGCACGACGTGTACTCTCCATCCACGTCACAGAGCAAACATGAAGCTGGCCAATCCGATATTTTACCGATCGTCGCCAGTGTTGCTCACTTTGGGCGCCGACGTCTACGCCAGTATTATGGTCGACAGCACACCCGCGTCGACTGTCGGCGGGCTTCTCACCCAAGCCATAGTTTTCGGCCTTGTTGTGTCTGGAGCCCACCCACTATAAAAACTTTAAGTATACCACAAGGTGCATTTTAAATCAAGCAACCCCACGTACTTGAACACTAACGCTTTTCTCTTTCATCCACAGTTCAGCGAGGCTGCATTATTGAAAGCACGGATGTCCACCGGAGATTGTACTTACCATACAACCATACATACATATCATATTTTTAATTTATTTAACTAATCCCGCATTGGGCAGGTTGCTGGCGCACTCCCCGGGTTTCAAGTTGCTCGCCGCAAGGGGGACGGCATGTTTAGGCCACCAGCGGAAATATTTCGGACCACCATAACGTGCGCATTAGTTATTTTATTATTAATACCGGTAACGGCTTAGACCAGTCGAGAGCTAACTTTGAAGGGGAAAAACTCAACGAAAGTTGGCTATCGGCAGGTTCCGTGGACTTTTTCGCGGTCTTGAATCCTTCATATATTTTTGAACGTTCACGAGCCAGCAGCTAGCACCAGGTGAGTAATCGAAACCAACCATTTTTTACGCTTTAATAATTTGTATTTGAAGTGATATTGCAAATAATTATTTTCATCTTTTGTGCCTTTAATTAATTCCCTCTTTGAATTCCGTGAATTAATATTGCAAGTAACTATTTTTGTAACTTTGAATTGCCAAGTGCATAGTGAAGTGTGCATTTAATAAATTCTTTCTTTAACCAATACATTTTGAGTTGGAATTAATTAAGCCCCTTCATTAAATACAGCGAGTGTACTCTTGCACAAACTTTGGGTTTTTTAGCTATAACCTTAACGAAACTTTTGACATAATCACATCTTCTTTACACATTGAATAAATTGTTCTTGTTTTGATATAAATTCGGTGTTTTATTTCTTTTTATTGCAACGCACACGCCCCACTTCCCCGGGTTCACACTGCCTCTGCAACAAATGCGTTTCTATGAATATCGATGCCTCGCAAATAGACGATCCATTCTATATTACGCATTTGTCATAGGCATATTTTCTGGGACTTGATAAAATTCAGTTTAATGTACCATGCAGAAACCTCCTACAGTTTGAACATTAAAAATTGGGTTTGCAGAACTATTTGTGGTGTAAGTGCTCCTGTATAGGTCAACCTATCCGTCTAATAGTATCAATTTGAAGTCATTATCCTTATTGCATAAATAGTTCAAATTGTATTCTGAATCCTGTAATTGACTACAACACAGTATTTCAAGGCCTTTCAGCAGTGAAACCAACAAAACTCGGTTGTGTGCTCAAGCACTGCACTCTGAGTATATCGGAACCGATTTTGAAATTATTTCAATTATCTATGAATTCTGCGATATTTGGAAACAGTCATTTATTATTCCCCTACATAAAAAAGGTAGTAGGTCTAATATTGAAAACCACAGGGGTATTGCTAAGCACTCAGCTATCCCTAAAACCTTCGCGAAAATAGTTACATGCCAGCTTCAACATACGTGCAAATCTTTAGTATCTTCCTGCCAACATGGTTATGTGCGCCGAAGATCAACCACCACCAACTTACTGGAGTTTAGTTCCATAGTAAGGGACGGCTTTCTGTCTAAACAACAAGCAGATGTGATATATACCGATTTTACTAAATCTTTCGACTCTGTCCATCATAAGCTACTGATTCACAAGTTTGGTTTTCCGAAGCGATTATCATTATGGCTCGAAAGCTACCATACAAACAGGACTCAAAACGTTTTGTATAAAAATATTGCATCTAAGATAATTAATGAAACCTCTGGCGTACCTCAGGGTAGCCATCTGGGCCCATTGGTTTTTAATCTTTTTATAAATGACTTACCACTAATACTTAAACATTCCCGGGTTCTTATGTATACGGATGATGTACAACTTTGCCATACATACTTTCCCTCTCACTTGTTTAGTCGGAACCTCCTTCAAGCTGATTTGGATTCATTTCAGAGCTGGTGCACAGCGAACCTACTCTTTTTAAACTGCTCAAAATGTTAGCTTATGACTGTTCACCGAGTAAAGCCTTTTTTGACACTATATACTCTAAGTTTTACACCTCTGGAGATATTATCTGCCGGTAATGATTTAGGTGTAATTTTCGGCCCAAAAACTGTATTTTAATACGCATATTTCATCCATTGTAAATAAAGCAAAGGGTATACTTGGCTTTGTTAAACGTTGCGCCAAAGAGTTGAACGATTCTTATCTCACGAAGATCCTATACACTTCCTTGATCCGCCCAGTACTTGGATATTGCTCGTGTGTTTGGTGTCCTGGACACAAAAATCGTATAACGCGGATTGAGTCTGTGCAGAAACAATTTTTAATATTTGCACTTCCCGGTCTTAATTAGGATTCTAGCATTTACCTTCCAGCTTACAGACGTAGGATTTTTCTCATCAATCTGCCTACTCTTGAAAACCGTAAAATTCTACATGGGGTATTGTTCATCCATAAATTGGTCATCGGTGAGATTGACTCTTCTGAATTGCAAGCTCGACTTAATTTCGCTGTTCCCGCTAGGACGCCGACACTACGTGCTTTTTCTTTTACCGCTATGTCGCCTAAACTTCGCAAAAAGTTACCCTCTGAGGATTTGGTGTGCGCACTACAATGACCTGTATAAATGTATAAGCATCGATTATTCGCTTCCTGCATTGAATAGCCTGATACTTTCTAATTTGACCTGATATTTTATATATTGATATTCTCTCTGAATCAATTTGCATTGTTAAATGCATAAGTTTACTTTTATTCAATGTTAATCTTCTAACTTATAAGTTATAATATTTTTGTACAAATTTTATAATTTACCAGTCGACCGTTTTCGTTTTGTGTGGTTCACACCTCCGGGTCGTCGCTTTTGGCGGAACTGCTGCCAGGTGGAGCAAGGTGTTGTGTATTGCGTGACACGTGGAGCAATCGAAAGGATTAGTGCATCGTGTCGCCGTGTGTCCAGTAGACATACAGTTCAAGAAACACCGTAGATTTATTCCAAATAAAAAAAAAATTATATATAAAAAATTGTAGATCGTTTGCATAATTATTGGGCGTGCCTTGAGCCCACAAAATTAGCCAAAAATGGTATTTTTCTCACCATGGCTCGCTTTAATTGTTCTTAAATTCAGTAATATTTATTTTATAGAAAAACTTTATTTACAAATATTTTATGGACATATCTGATGAACAATGTTGCTCTGTATTAGTTTTCTTTAACATTAGTATTTAATCCAGAAAAAATCAAATTAAAAATAACAGCGAAATTTTCACATATCTTCGCATTCTTTGCCTGATGATTATTTATTTTATTAAATGGCGTAATTATAAAAAGTTTTGTAACAAAATCTCCTTCATGCTCATAGGAAATTGTTTTTGATAGTTTTTGACTACTTGCAATATATATTGATTTTGTTCTTCGTCTTTTGTGAGCATTGGGTTGTAGTCTTGCATCAATTTCACCGGTCGTTCAGCTGTATCGTTTACCACGTGAATGTCATTAACAATTTGAAGAGTAGTTTTAAAATTATTATCCGCAGGCCATAAACTTGGACCATTTTTCAAAAATGCTGCATTGATTTTCAAGCGAAGAAAAAAGTTGTTTTTCTCAGAAGTAATGAACTGATCCATTCCGCCTTCAATAACATGCATTACATTTAAATTTTGAATTGATGCGCGTTTTACGTCTTCATCTAAAGTCTCACGACTCAATGCCTTCACCATCTCCTTTTTTGGCTCAACAGAAACACTGTTATCAAAAAATGCTAAAGCCACACATTCAGGACTCAGGTACCATAAGTGGTTTTTAAATTTGTGTAATGCAACTTGAGATATATCAGCATCAATTTTATAAAAAGAATCCAGTTTTTTCAAAAACTGGAAATCTTTGTATGGGTTTGTGCAGTAGAAGGGACAGAGAACTATATCTCAACATATATTGAAACAATAAAAATACATATATTCAATTATTTTATCTTTATCTACTGTTAAATATTTGTTGACATCATTATCTTCCATTCCAGACTGATAATTATTTTGGTTAATATTTCCCCATGTATTTTTAAATTACTCAAATATTTTTACATTTGGGCTTTCGGTTTTGCTCTTTTTAACTTCAAAGGCACTTCTTAATACGACCTCCAAAATGTGGTGACGGCAAGGTAGCCAAAAAGCTGCTTTTGAAGACTGTGTTCAATAATCGTACAGGTTCCATCAAAACGGCCTATATTTACGGCAGTCCCCATTCAAATATACCTTTACAAACAGCAGACGCCTGCTCTCTGCCAATTCCACTTTTAATTGCGGGCACTTCAAGTAGTTGCTTCGTACGCCCGCATGAAATTATGATTAAAAGTCTGTCAACTTTTTCATTCCCAGTAAGAGCTGGTAATAGCTTTCAGTCCCAGTGCAAATGAATTGCAACAAGCTCGTTCTTGTTGAAACTTTCTTTTATATTTTTGAACTATTCTGCTCGTATTTTTTTCCCTTGCATTATGTATAGACGTTTTATTTATAATATAGTTTTGTGCTTCAAGACCGACTGCTTCCACCACAGATATAATTAAATGCACGGCTTTTCGATCATTGACCTTGCAAACATCTAAAGCGGCTGCAAGTTTTGGAGTCATTATACTTTTAAATCCTCTAATTTTTTTGGCTAGCGTTGGCATTACAGCTTCTGCTCCCAAGACCTGCTAAAAAGGAATTAAATGTTCTGGTTACAGTTTTGTTATGTAACCCTGTGTGTTTCAATTATTTCTCATCTACGTTTTATGCAGTTTCATTCTCACGTTTCACTTATAATTTATAACCTTGAACTTACCTCATAGCTAGCAGTGACTTCGCTGATATCGCTCTCCGAACTTCAGGAAGAAAGTTCAGCTGTTTTATCTGAATAAAGACAGTACCAATAAATATATGTTATACTATATTAAAAATAATATACAATTTCTTCTTACTAGAAGCAGCTAATGCACGATCATTCTGTTCTGTTCTGTCCGTTTTAAATTATTTTTTTGACATCCTTCCCTTCTTTCTTCACTTACTGCTGTTTTGTAATAGATGCCATACATAAACCCCGGTCTATTTTTCTTTCTTTGATTCTCCAAAAAAAATTTGTCCTCTGAATTTTTAATAACGTACAGTGCATTTGCACTTGCTATATCAAGTAAGTCATCTAACTTCGACGTCCACGCCTCTTCTCTTTCTCTTTGCGTTTCCGATTTAATTTTAAAATTTTTATTAACTTTCCTCCATGCATTATATAAATCATCAAGTTTTGTTATGCAGTGTTGCTTGGTTCTAGTGGGGATTCTAGCTTTATCCCAAAAAATATTCACTTCCTCGACCACTAATTTAGCACTCTCACGTAAATTTAATTTTACTGCTCGTAAATTAAAAAATAATACCTTCATAACTTCTTTGTTAGAAGGTAGTTTTCACCCACTTAAGGATGGAGAAAAATAGCTTAACAAATGAATTTTTTCACGCAAAATTCTTGATGACATGTCTAATTACTTTCAATGCACGACGATAAATGAAATGTAGTTGTCGTTAAGTAACAACAAAAATAATGTTCTGCTCTGCTTCTCAGTAAGAACTAACGGTAAAGTGTTGCACTAATTGTGTTGCAAATAATTATATGAAAATATGTTCTTACGCAAAGAATGTGAAAATATGTGAAAATTTCGCTGTTATCAATTTGGTTTTTTCTGGTTTAAATATTCATGTTAAAGAAAACTAATACACAGCAACATTGTTCATCAGATATGTGCCTAGCATATTTTTGAATAAAGTTTTTCTATAAAATTAATATTGCTGAAGTTAAGAACAGTTAAACGAGCCATAGTGAGAAAAATAGCGTTTTTAGCAAACTTTGTGGGCTCAAGGCACGCCCAATAATTATGCAAACGATCTAAAATTTTGTATATATAATTTTTTTCTGATTTGGAATAAATCTAAGGGGTTTTCCAAGTGAAAGTACGAAAGAAAATAACAGTCACACTAGTGGTCAGCCTGCGGAATCTTTGGCAATTCCTTATTTTGTGTTCCTTACCATTTCACATTTTATATGCCGTGTTCAGTCCCGAAGCCTGAATTCCTATTAATTGGCACCACCCTAATAGTACCACGTTATCGACTACTAGTTCACCCACATGCATGTATATGTGTACATATGTAGGGTTATGTTGTCCGTACACATATACATACATGCCGGTACAACTGTGTGGGGAAGCTTCCCCTTAAAACAGGAGACTTTTCCTGCATTTATAGAGTGCGAAACCCATGTGGAGATTGAGGTGGGCCTTCAATGTGGTAAAGAAGCTGAGCGGGTATACTCGTCCCTCGTCATAATATCGAACTGTCAGCCTTATGCGGTTGAAGTTCCGCGGCACATTTAAAAACATAATGCGAAGAGTGGGTCGAAGTTCGAACGATGTCCTGAAACAAAAAGGAAAGAAAGTGGTATCATTATATTAAGGAAAATGATCCCATAACCAAAAAAAGGGGCTAAAACCCGTATACTCACATTTTTTTTTATCCTTTTTATGTGACTTCGCTTGTCACGCTACCAATGCCGGTTGTGTGCACAAAATCAACAGACATATAAATACTAAATTACAGTGCTGTCAGCCGGGCATCAGCAAAGGAGCAAAATCACAAAGCGCTGATCAGATGAACAGCGGTCGAAGACAAATTTAACAAAAAAAAAAAAACACAACGAAGATACCTCAAGGCAAGCAAACTTTTTCTACTTAAATCTTACAAACAAAGGAAAAATTAAAATTTTTCGAAAAGATTATCAGAGTTCAGGTAGCGTCTGAACTCAGACGTGAAATTCCTCAAACTCTTTCCCGACATGACCATTTGGTATCATTACGCTGCCCAATGGGCAACACCGCACAGCTGTCTCACTCAAATACGTGGAAGAGCTTACAGCAGACAGTTCCACAAATTACCGCACTCGGTAAGGTAGGCCTCTTCCCACCAGGGTTGCGTTAAAATCAACAAACACCACAATTTGTGATTCTCACCCCAAAATTGCCAAAGTCAACACAAATAGTGTCCCGGGTCGGCGAATGAGGAACACTTTACACCTGTAGCACATATTTTTTTAACGACGTCGCTCAAATGACAATCTGATTCACCAACTCTGAATTACCGACGTTGAAAATACACGGGTTTATCGTGATATCCTATTCCAACCAACTAACATCGTATATATACGCGTATTGCCTGCATCAGGAAAACAACAAAAACTACAGTTTGTCTTTCATTTATGCTCAATCGTTTTATTTAAGATGGGTAATATTTACCCAAATAAAATTTACATTTAGGCGTATCTAAATAAAATTTTTTATAAAATATAATTATCTCTGCCGCATAACATAATAAGAGTATGCATTCCACATGAACCCTTTATTCCGAGTACGCCAACAAATATGTCAGCCAGAATCGACCCCTGGTCTCCGTCCATTAGCCACCCAACCAACTTATGCAACGATATTACTAAACGCTACCACTTCCATACATGCCTGGATTTGCACTCAATCGCTCCAAAACAGAGGCACGCCCCAACGCGTTCACCATCGCCTGCCGTCTGTGCACCAAACCGCACGGAGTGAGATTGTGCCCAATTTACCGGTTTATGTCGACTGAGGAGCGACCACGCGCAACACTAATTCACCACTATTGTCCCAACTGCCTATCCCCGTTCCAACGCCTGGAAATATGTCCCAGCCAAGACCGATGCCGACGTTGCAGTGAACCACATCACACGACGCTACATATGGACGAGGATCAGCCGTCGCCAACTCAAAACAAGCACGACGACGACGCGAGCTCGGATGGTGTACTCTCCATCCACGTCACAGAGCAAACATGAAGCTGGCCGATCCGATATTTTACCGATCGTCGCCAGTGTTGCTCACTTTGGGCGCCGACGTCTACGCCAGTATTATGGTCGGCGGCACACCCGCGTCGACTGTTGGCGGGCTTCTCACCCAAGCCATAGTTTTCGGCCTTGTTGTGTCTGGAGCCCACCCACTATAGAAACTTTAAGTATACCACAAGGTGCATTTTAAATCAAGCAACCCCACGTACTTGAACACTAACGCTTTTCTCTTTCATCCACAGTTCAGCGAGGCTGCATTATTGAAAGCACGGATGTTCACCGGAGATCGTACTTACCATACAACCAACATACATATCATATTTTTAATTAATTTAACTAATCGCGCCTTGGGCAGGTTGCTGGCGCACTCCCCGGGTTTCAGGTTGCTCGCCGCAAGGGGGCCGGCATGATTAGGCCACCAGCGGAAATATTTAAGACAACCATAACGTGCGCATTAGTTATTTTATTATTAATACCGGTAACGGCTTACACCAGTCGAGAGCTAACTTTGAAGGGGAAAAACTCAACGAAAGTTGGCTATCGGTTGGTGCCGCGGACTTTTTCGCCTTCATCTATTTTTGAACGTTCACGAGCCAGCAGCTAGCCCCAGGTGAGTAATCGAAACCAACCATTTTTTACGCTTTAATAATTTGTATTTGAAGTGATATTGCAAATAATTATTTTCATCTTTTGTGCCTTTAATTAATTCCCTCTTTGAATTCCGTGAATTAATATTGCAAGTAACTATTTTTGTAACTTTGAATTGCTAAGTGCACAGTGAAGTGTGCATTTAATAAATTCTTTCCTTAACCAATACATTTTGAGTTGGAATTAATTAAGCCCCTTCATTAAATACAGCGAGTGTACTCTTGCACAAACTTTGGGTTTTTTAGCTTTAACCTTAACGAACCTTTTGACATAATCACATCTTATTTACACAGTGAATAAATTGTACTTGTTTTGATATAAATTCGGTGTTTTATTTCCTTTTATTGCAACGCACACGCCCCACTTCCCCGGGTTCACATTGCCTCTGAAACAAATGCGTTTCTATGAATATTGATGTCTTTTAATGGAATTAAACACGCTCGCAAATAGACGATCCATTCTATATTACGCATTTGTCATAGGCGTATTTTCTGGGACCGTTGGTTGTCCATCACTACTTGATAAAATTCAGTTTAATGTACCATGCAGAAACCTCCTACAGTTTGAACCTTAAAAATTGGGTTTCCATAACTATTTGTGGTGTAAGTGCTCCTGTATAGGTCAACCTCTCCGTCTAATAGTATCAATTTGAAGTGATTATCCTTGTTGCATAAATAGTTCAAATTGTATTCTGAATCCTGTAATTGACTACAACACAGTATTGCAAAGCCTTTCAGCAGTGAAACCAACAAAACTCGGTTGTGTGCTCAAGCACTGCACTCTGAGTATATCGGAACCGATTTTGAAATTATTTCAATTATCTATGAATTCTGCGATATTTGGAAACAGTCATTTATTATTCCCCTACATAAAAAAGGTAGTAGGTATAATATTGAAAACCACAGGGGTATTGCTAAGCACTCAGCTATCCCTAAAATCTTCGAGCAAATAGTTACATGCCAGCTTCAACATACGTGCAAATCTTTATTATCTTCCTGCCAACATGGTTATGTGCGCCGATGATCAACCACCACCAACTTACTGGAGTTTAGTTCCATAGTAAGGGACGGCTTTCTGTCTAAACAACAAGCAGATGTGATATATACCGATTTTACTAAATCTTTCGACTCTGTCAACCATAAGCTACTGATTCACAAGTTTTGTTGTCCGAAGCGATTATCATTATGGCTCAAAAGCTACCAAACAAACAGGACTCAAAACGTTTTGTATAAAAATATTGCATCTAAGATAATTAATGAAACCTCTGGCGTACCTCAGGGTAGCCATCTGGGCCCATTGGTTTTTAATCTTTTTATAAATGACTTACCACTAATACTTAAACATTCCCGGGTTCTTATGTATGCGGATGATGTAAAACTTTGCCATACATACTTTCCCTCTCACTTGTTTAGTCGGAACCTCCTTCAAGCTGATTTGGATTCATTTCAGAGCTGGTGCACAGCGAGTAAAGCCTTTTTTGACACTATATACTCTAAGTTTTACACCTCTGGAGATATTATCTGCCGTTAATGATTTAGGTGTAATTTTCGGCCCAAAAACTGTATTTTAATACGCATATTTCATCCATTGTAAATAAAGCAAAGGGTATACTTGGCTTTGTTAAACGTTGCGCCAAAAAGTTGAACGATTCTTATCTCACGAAGATCCTATACACTTCCTTGGTCCGCCCAGTACTTGGATATTGCTCGTGTGTTTGGTGTCCTGGACACAAAAATCATATAACGCGGATTGAGTCTGTGCAGAAACAATTTTTAATATTTGCACTTCCCGGTCTTAATTGGGATTCTAGTATTTACCTTCCAGCTTACAGACGTAGGATTTTTCTCATCAATCTGCCTACTCTTGAAAACCGTAAAATTCTACATGGGGTATTGTTCATCCATAAATTGGTCATCGGTGAGATTGACTTTTCTGAATTGCAAGCTCGACTTAATTTCGCTGTTCCCGCAAGGACGCCGACACTACGTCCTTTTTCTTTTACCGCTATGTCGCCTAAACTTCGCAAAAAGTGACCCTCTGCGGATTTGGTGTGCGCACTACAATGACCTGTATAAATGTATAAGTATCGATTATTCGCTTCCTGCATTGAATAGCCTGATACTTTCTAATTTGACCTGATATTTTATATATTGATATTCTCTCTGAATCAATTTGCATTGTTAAATGCATAAGTTTACTTTTATTCAATGTTAATCTTATAATTTATAAGTTATAATATTTTTGTACAAATTTTATAATTTACCAGTCGACCGTTTTCGTTTTGTGTGGTTCACACCTCCGGGTCGTCGCTTTTGGCGGAACTGCTGCCAGGTGGAGCAAAGGTGTTGGGTATTGCGTGACACGTGGAGCAATCGAAAGGATTAGTGCATCGTGTCACCGTGTGTCCAGTCGACATACAGTTCAAGTAACACCGGTTGTCTCTTCAGTGGTCAGTAAAGTGACCGCAAGTTATATGGACAATTTCTTTTTCGTATCTTTACTTGCCAAACCTCTTAGATTTATTCCAAATAAAAAAAAATTATATATAAAAAATTGTAGATCGTTTGCATAATTATTGGGCGTGCCTTGAGCCCACAAAATTAGCCAAAAATGGTATTTTTCTCACCATGGCTCGCTTTAATTGTTCTTAAATTCAGTAATATTTATTTTATAGAAAAACTTTATTTACAAATATTTTATGGACATACCTGATGAACAATGTTGCTCTGTATTAGTTTTCTTTAACATTAGTATTTAATCCAGAAAAAATAAAATTAAAAATAACAGCGAAATTTTCACATATCTTCGCATTCTTTGCCTGATGATTATTTATTTTATTAAATGGCGTAATTATAAAAAGTTTTGTAACAAAATCTCCTTCATGCTCATAGGAAATTGTTTTTGATAGTTTTTGACTACTTGCAATATATATTGATTTTGTTCTTCGTCTTTTGTGAGCATTGGGTTGTAGTCTTGCATCAATTTCACCGGTCGTTCAGCTGTATCGTTTACTACGTGAATGTCATTAACAATTTTAAGAGCAGTTTTAAAATTACTATCCGCAGGCCATAAACTTGGACCATTTTTCAAAAATGCTGCATTGATTTTCAAGCGAAGAAAAAAGTTGTTTTTCTCAGAAGAAATGAACTGATCCATTCCGCCTTCAATAACATGCATTACATTTAAATTTTGAATTGATGCGCGTTTTACGTCTTCATCTAAAGTCTCACGACTCAATGCCTTCACTATCTCCTTTTTTGACTCAACAGAAACACTGTTATCAAAAAATGCTAAAGCCACACATTCATGACTCAGGTACCATAAGTGGTTTTTAAATTTGTGTAATGCAACTTGAGATATATCAGCATCAATTTTATAAAAAGAATCCAGTTTTTTCAAAAACTGGAAACCTTTGTATGGGCTTGTGCAGTAGAAGGGACAGAGACTATATCTCAACATATATTGAAACAATAAAAATACATATATTCAATTATTTTTCTTTATCTACTGTTAAATATTTGTTGACATCATTATCTTCCATTCCAGACTGATAATTATTTTGGTTAATATTTCCCCATGTATTTTTAAATTACTCAAATATTTTTACATTTGGGTTTTCGGTTTTGCTCATTTTAACTTCAAAGGCACTTCTTAATACGACCTCCAAAATATGGTGACGACAAGGTAGCCAAAGAAGCTGCTTTTGAAGACTGTGTTCAATAATCGTACAGGTTCAATTAAAACGGCCTATATTTACGGCAGTCCCCATTCAAATATACCTTTACAAACAGCAGACGCCTGCTCTCTGCCAATTCCACTTTTAATTGCGGGCACTTCAAGTAGTTGCTTCGTACGTCCGTATGAAATTATGATTGGAAGTCTGTCAACTTTTTCATTCCCAGTAAGAGCTGGTAATAGCTTTCCGTCCCAGTGCAAATGAATTGCACCAAGTTCGTTCTTGTTGAAACTTTCTTTTATATTTTTGAACTATTCTGCTCGTATTTTTTTCCCTTGCATTATGTATAGACGTTTTATTTATAATATAGTTTTGTGCTTCAAGACCGACTGCTTCCACCACAGATATAATTAAATGCACGGCTTTTCGATCATTGACCTTGCAAACATCTAAAGCGGCTGCAAGTTTTGAAGTCATTATATTTTTAAATCCTCTAATTTTTTTGGCTAGCGTTGGCATTACAACTTCTGCTCCCAAGACCTGCTAAAAAGGAATTAAATGTTCTGGTTACAGTTTTGTTAGGTAACCCTGTGTGTTTCAATTATTTCTCATCTACGTCTTATGCAGTTTCATTCTCACGTTTTACTTATAATTTATAAACTTGAACTTACCTCATAGCTAGCAGTGACTTCGCTGATATCGCTCTCCGAACTTCAGGAAGAAAGTTCAGCTGTTTTATCTGAATAAATACAGTACCAATAAATATATGTAATACTATATTAAAAATAATATACAATTTCTTCTTACTAGAAGCAGCTAATGCACGATCATTCTGTTCTTTCCGTTTTAAATTATTTTTTTGACGTCCTTCCCTTCTTTCTTCACTTACTGCTGTTTTGTAATAGATGCCATACATAAACCCCGACCTATTTTTCTTTCTTTGATTCTCCAAAAAAAATTGGTCCTCTGAATTTTTAATAACTTACAGTGCATTTGCACTTGCTATATCAAGTAAGTCATCTAACTTCGACGTCCACGCCTCTTCTCTTTCTCTTTGCGTTTCCAATTTAATTTTAAAATTTTTATTAACTTTCCTCCATGCATTATATAAATCTTCAAGTTTTGTTATTCAGTGTTGCTTGGTTCTAGTGGGGATTCGAGCTTTATCCCAAAAAATATTCACTTCCTCGACCACTAATTTAGCACTCTCACGTAAATTTAATTTTACTGCTCGTAAATTAAAAAATAGTACCTTCATAACTTCTTTGTTAGAAGGTAGTTTACACCCACTTAAGGATGGAGAAAAATAGCTTAACAAATGAATTTTTTTCACGCAAAATTCTTGATGACATGTCTAATTACTTTCAATACACGACAATAAATGAAATGTAGTCGTCGTTAAGTAACAACAAAAATAACGTTCTGCTCTTCTTCTCAGTAAGAACTAACGGTAAAGTGTTGCACTAATTGTGTTGCAAATAATTATATGAAAATATGTTCGTACGCAAAGAATGTGAAAATATGTGAAAATTTCGCTGTTATCAATTTGGTTTTTTCTGGTTTAAATATTCATGTTAAAGAAAACTAATACACAGCAACATTGTTCATCAAATATGTGCCTAGCATATTTTTGAATAAAGTTTTTCTATAAAATTATTATTACTGAAGTTAAGAACAATTAAACGAGACATAGTGAGAAAAATAGCGTTTGTGGGCTCAAGGCACGCCCAATTATTATGCAAACGATGTAAAATTTAGTATATATAATTTTTTTCTAATTTGGAATAAATCTAAGGGGTTTTCCAAGTGAAAGTACGAAAGAAAATAATGGTCACACTAGTGGTCAGCCTGCGGAATCTTTGGCAATTCCTTATTTTGTGTTCCTTACCATTTCACATTTTATATGCCGTGTTTAGGCCCGAAGCCTGAATTCCTATTAATTGGCACCACCCTAATAGCACCACGTTATCGACTACTAGTTCACCCACATGCATGTATATGTGTACATATGTAGGGTTATGTTGTCCGTACACATATACATACATGCCGGTACAACTGAGTGGGGAAGCTTCCCCTTAAAACAGGAGAATTTTCCCGCGGTTCAGCGGTTGTACTCGACAAGGCAACCGTCTACTTTTTCAGCGATTGTCGAGCGAACCACAGCCAGAACCCGCCCGAGGAGCCCCACTATATTCATTTAAAACAAAGTAAATTATTTGTTCTGAAAGCACTATTACAACGCGAAATATCTCGCCTTTCTTTCTCCTAATTTTATTTCACATTGTCCTAAACACAATTGTGGTGCCTCCACTCCCGTGCCGAGTTTGCGACACACCACAATTGTACAAGGACCCCGAAAAACGAACCAACGCCTATAAATATATAAAGTCCACATCCATACAAAAACCTTGTATACACTCTTGGTGGTATTTTGTGGTGATACACAACACTTTTGCTTGGTGATATAGACACTTTCATACACATCTTGATACACTCTTGGTGCAGTTCACATACAAATTATCGTGGTGATACAAAACACTTTTTCTTGGTGATATATACGCTTGGTGGTACACTCATGGTGCAATTCACATACAATTCATCTTGGTGATACACAACACTTGGGTTTGTGATACACAACGGTTAATACAAATATCTTGGTTGTAACTTTCATCATCTTGGTGGTACACTCCTGGTGCAATTTATATATACATTATCGTGGTGGTATTCTTCATTTTCTGGTGGCACTACACAACCTGGTAATTTACCGCATCAAAACAACAACACACACTCCTCCAAGCCACTGCTACGTAAGTTATATATTTTTTGCAACTTTTTTTGCTAGTTTTTGTGGTTTGGTTTTCATTTGAAAAGTGCCGCTAGTGCTCCGAATCCCTAAACCGAAAAGTGAAAATTATCAGTGTTTATCTGTGCTATAGAGTGCCTCAATTTTTCGTGCAATTGATCCTCCTCCCCCTACAGCGTGCGTTGATCCGCAGTATCCTACGACCACGGCAAGGTGATACATAAGGGTAACATAACCCCACTTTTTTGTGATTAAAGCACCAAATAATTTCGTTGACATCGTGATTATTAGTGGTGCACGAATTTGGAATATCCACTCACGTGCACAAATATTTAGTCTCGCACTACAAAGCACTGGTAATTTTCACTGTTTCAAGGTATTCTTCGACATATCGCGCACTTAGCACTTTGCAATTTGCTCTCTGCATTTGAACCACACCACCTTATAAATAAAACGCCAAATATCAAATATATACCTATATACATTTACGTGCGGGTGGGAAGTAGGTTATGTTAAAGACATTATTCTTTATTGGAAAAATCAGACGACTCGGCCAAGTCTGACCCTTACAAATTAATCGCCAAAGATATCAATATATACATATATAATTTGCGTCTGGTTGGCGAGTAGTCACATTAAAATACACTATATAAATGAAAGCTTTCATTGAAAATACTGTTTCAATTTTTTTCCAAAGGATTAGTTTCGTTTTTAGTAGTGTGGGAATAATTTGTTGATAAAATGGAAACATATATCCGATCAGTCGAGTTAATAACAGAGTTTGAACAACAGTACAGCCTTATTCCAGAAGAAGATCATACAAAGCACACCCTTGAAATACAGCAAGAAGAGTTACGGTCCTTATGGAAGAAGGTTAAGTCTGTGTTTGACTCACTGATGGGATTAGAGCATGTCGACGCAAATGACGTGTTGGCCATCAGGAAAAAACATATGACATGCTACTCAATATACGTCTGATGCTTATCAACCACGTCTGCTTGTGAAGAGAAGTATAAAAAAGTAGAAAAAATTGCTATCACTGAGCAAGCACCCCAAGCACCACCTCGCGGGCATAAGATCCGCCTTCCTCCGTGCGGCACAGAGATTTTCAAAGGCGATTATTTATCATAGCCAACCTTTCGTGACCTGTTCACGGCCATATATATATAATTCCGACCTACAGTGGGTGGAAAAACTATTCCACCTGAACAACAAGACACGGGTCGAGGCCAAAGGTATAGTGAAAAAATGCCCTCTAACAAATGATGGGTTGGATATGGCCTAGAAAAACCTGTGTGAACGATACGAAAATAAGCGTATGTTGGTAAATACACAGATACAAATTATATTCAATTTAAATAAGGTAGAGACTGGGTGCGGTAGCTCACTAAAGAAATTACATAGCGATATAAAAAATTATCGTCCCTCAAGTGTCACAAAATCGAGACATCCAATTGGGATGCAATACTAACATATTTGTGTTCGACAAAGTTACCAGAAAATACGTTGGCTCTATGAGAACAAAGCATAGACCATAAAATGGACATATCTAAGTGGGAGTATATGGAAAAGTTCCTATCAAATAGGTTTCAGATACTAGAAATAGTGTCTAGCTTCACTGGCCAAAAGGGACAAAAGCCATCAAATACTCGTCATACAACCCAAACCCCCACAAAAAGACTTGGAGCCTTCCAAACGAAGGTATCAAAGACTACATCAAAGGGTTTTTGTAAAATGTGCAAATCTGAACACAGATTACGGAATTGTCCAAGATTCTGTGATTTGATCCCGGTGGAGAGAATCAACTTCATCAAATCCACGGGGGGATGCCTGAACTATTTATCCCCAGGACACACAGTGACGGGGTGCACCAGTTCCTACAACTGTGCCAAATGCCACTCTCGTCACCACACGCTCCTGCATGCGGAGACATTTCAGCAAACTGCGGTACGCAAACCATATAAAGGCGCGATAAAGACAGGAATCGGGGCAACCAAAATCTTCTGCGAACCATAATGTAAATTCCTGTCATGCTAATTCCAGCACAGGCGTGCTATTAGGAACTAATCGCGTACATATTCACCATAATGGTACCGGCTTCTGCGCGCGGGCACTATTGATTCAGGGTCTGAATGTTCCTTCACGACAGAAAGATATGGTTGCCTGACGTCCCCACTTTCAGAGATTTGTCCCCGATTTCGACGATTTCTCCCAGCGTCCCCTCTTATACTCTAAATGTCTCCGCTTTTACGATAGCATTTTAGATATAATTTCACTTTACGATGATCTCCTATCAAAAGTGGATGAATGACAAAAATCGAATTTTATTCCATTAGCTATAAGGAGAAATATTTCACAATTAAGAAAAGATGGAAACGACCATACTTGGGACGAATTTTTGCCAAAAACCGATATTGTTTATTGCGAAACATTAGAATATCTGAAACTTTGTACGTCAGGATTTTCGGAATTCAGAGATATCAATGGTTGGATTTCAAAACAGGTCAAGACTTGCAATATTTTGAAGTAGAACCCTGCCTCTTTTATTTGTTTGGAAAAAAGTGTCTATCGGTGATTCTTTGTTACATGATCAAATAGTAAATTTGAGAAAATTTTTGGAATCCAAGGCCGATGGTCACGATTTTTTTGCACAAAAATCTGCAAGCGCCAAAATGGCTGCGTATTGTTCAGCTAATAAAGATCTCGAAGGATGTTCGGAAGTGCTTAAAATTGCTAAATTTTTCTATTCGCAACCATGACACAATGCGAACTGCGAAAGAATTTTCTCCTTAATGAGCTCGCAATCGACAAAAGAAAGAGATGGTTTGAGTGTTGAAAATGTTGGGCACATCCTTCGAGTGAAGTTTAATTTTTCAGATTTTACATGTCTCGAATTCCAAAAAATTTTAACCCTTCCTGAGAATGCTGAACTTTTGAAAAAAATCAGCAATTCCCAGAAATATGTCAGGAAGTACTGACAGAAAAAGAACACCAGATTCTTGAAATTAGAAGTAAAAGAATGCTGAAATATTTATCTGTAATAAACCACATGTTTGTGCGAATTGTTAAATTATTTACAATTTTCCATAACCCTTTATACATTTTTTTGCAGTTGTCTGGGTGCAATTGCCCGTCTTCGACTGCGTTTAGAAGGTTAAACTTGGTCAAAATTTTTACTATTGAAATTTGGTTACCTTTTTTGTTGGAAGTTTCTCCGATTCATATCTCGGGCATCTGGTAACCCTACAGAAAGACTAAAAAGCAGAATCGATTTGCCGGAAAAGAAAATGCATGCCCATGTTTCAGGCATCGCTAATGCAGTATCTGCTCAAGTGAAAGAGGCATCCAACATCGAACTACGTTCGCCAGTGGATCCATGCTTCACCTTGACTACTCCGATTCTCATTTTAGCCAAACTTACTGGGAATATGCCATCCTGCCATATCAAAACCATGACTATGCAGGCATTCCCGGACTTGGTTTTGGCAGACAAGAGGTTCTATGTCAACGAAGATGTAGACCTCATACTTGGTGGAGACATATATCCCCAAATTATACTAAGCGGTCTGAAAATGTACTTAATACACTTTTGGCCCAAGAGACAGTGTTCGGTTGGATACTAACCGGTCGAATCGATGCACCGAGTCCAACGAAGAGCATCGTGTCATTCTACAATGAGGTTGCGTTTGACAACCAACTAAAAGCCTTCTAGGAGTTGGAAAATCTACCGAAAATTAGAAGCCCTAGCGACGATGACAAATATTGTGAAAAATTATAGCGAGTCCCGGTAAAGGGCCTGATACTCCAAGAAGATCTCCCGACTCTTATCATTCGTTGGAGACTTTATCGCTACGTCTTCAGTGACATAGAGAAAATGTATAGGCAAATTTGGATGAACGACAATCATAACAAATTTCAACGGATTATTTTTCGGAAAGACATGAACGAACCAATAGGACTCTACGAATTAAAGACTGTCACTTTAGGAGTTAATTGTGCCCCCTATCTTGCTATAATAACGCTCTTGCAGTTGGCTGACGACGTACAAAATTCCCATCCCACAGTATCAAACATACTCCGGGAATGTGTGTTTGTAGATGACGTCCTAGCGGGAGGACACACCCTCACATCAACTATTATGGCGAGAAACGAAAATCGACAGCGGAGGTTCTTAACTTCCAAAATCGGATCTGCTCAGTGAGAACTTCTTAGCCTTTGAAGACACCTGCACAGTTAAAGCATTAGGCATAAGGTGGAACGTATATTCTGACTTATTTTATTTCAAAGCGGGATCACTAGACAGACCTAACATGAGAGATACTGTCAATTATTGCCAAACACTTTGACCCGTTACGGTGGCGTGCCCCAATGGTCATAGTGTCCAAAATAATTATTCAAAACATTTGGTTAGAAGGCACAGGTTGGGACGAGCCTGTCTCACCAACGACATTAGCGGTGGAAAAACTTCACCCAAGATTACCGGGAAATAGGAGGAAGGGCGCAAAGGGCGGTTGGTCATAGGCGCAGATGCAAATGCGCACCACAATGCGTGGGGAAGAGCAGATACGAACGAGAGAGGCGAATCTCTGTTTTGTTACATCCTGCAAACCAATTTGCAGATAGCCAACAAGGGAAATGTCCCTACATACATTGGTCCAACATCCAGCAATGTTCTGGATATTACATTGAGCTCCGAGCGTGATATATCAAGGTATGATTGGATGGTTCTTGATAGACCATCCTTCTCCGACCATGCGTATATCAGCTTCAACATCCCCCTAAAGAGGGTAGAGAAGGGATGAACCTTTAGAAACCCTAGGTCAACGAACTGGACTAAATTCCAGAAACATGTAGAAACAAAACTGGGACCCAAAGAGGTTGCTACATACTGCCACTCAACCGATTCCTCGACAAAGATGATATTATTAGAACAGAGGGGCGTCTAGGGGCTTCAAAAGACTTGTCATATAACGAGCGTCATCCGATCGTCTTGCCTTACAATGGCAGGCTGTCTCGCCTTACAGTCATGATGATGCACCATGATTCTCTTCATGGCGAGAACCAGCTCATGCTCCGTCTTATTCGAACCCAATATTGGATTCCGAATATCAAGAACATGATCAGAGCCATCATCCACAATTGCAAAACATGCATTATTCAACGAAAACAGCCGCAGTCCCAACTTATGGGTACCCTTCCCTGCGAACTTACCTCTTTTACTCGCGCGTCCACCAATACCAGGGTAGACTTTTCGGGGCCTTTCGATATCAAAAGCTACCGCGGCTGTTCAAAGGCTACGAGTGCCTTTTTGTCTGTTTCACCACTAAGGCAATCCACTTAGAAGCCACCAGTGACCTGACCACCCCATCTTTCTCGCAGCCTTTTCGCGTTTTATCGCGAGAAGGGGATTTCCGAAAAACATCTACTCCGACAATGGTACAAACTTTGTCGGAGCGTCAAGATCTTTACGATCCAAATTTAAAGCCTTTCTGGCAGAAAGCATAGACAAAACAGTCTCCAAGTATAGCCATCAAGCATTAACCTGGCATTTTATTCCCGCCGCTGCTCCATATATGGGCGCCGTGTGCGAAGCGGGAGTGAAGAGCTTCAAAAGTCATTTCAAAAAGATCGCGTCGCCCCATACGTATACCATGGAGGAGTTCCAAACACTTTTGTGCAGGATTGAGGCGTGCCTCAACTCCCGCCCACTCAGTCCAGGGTCGAATGACCCTACGGACCTGGATCCACTAACCCCTATCCATTTCCTAACGGGCTGCCATCTTCTGGCGCCGCCAGAACCGGAAGAGACGAAAGCTTTGCCTCCATGATCACCAGATGGCAGAAGCTCAAAACCCCCATCAAACCTTCTGCCGGCGATGGAAAACCGAATAACTATTCGAAATTCAAAAACGTGTGAAGTGGAAGCATCCCAAACAAAATATTCAAGTGGGAGAACGAATAGTGGTTAGGTAGAGTCGTCAACGTACACCCCGGGGAAGATAACCGAGTATGCATAGTCGACCTCATGACCGAGATGGTTCAATTCAGATGAACTTTGGTCAAACTGATCCTCCTTCCAGCGGAGGGGATGAATTGGGAAAACCCATCTGCCCCAGACCAAAACGTGTGACTCTAGGACGCAATACAACTGAATTGAATATCGTACCCTTCAGGTCCACACTGACTTTCTTTTTTTAGAAATGAAAAACTGTGAAAAACTCAAAAATATGAGTCCAAAATATTTCGAAAGATGTTTTGTCAATTTATTAGCATTATCAAGAATAGCACTTCACAATTCAAAAATTCGCATGAAAACCCCAAACTTTTCAAATAATTTTAAAATTTAAGCATTCAGCTTCACACGGTGGGCAGGAAGCAACGAAAGGTTGCATGAAAATATCGACAATAAAGGAAAGCAGGGTTTTATTTGGTGATAATTATAGATGCAAAATTCGTTGGATTTGAAACCCTAGCTGCTCCTAGGCATCAGTTTTTGCGATATAGAAAAGGCGTGTTTTTGAATCGTTGGAACATATTTATGCAATATATATTTGATATTTTATATTTAAATAAATTTAAATAAATAAATATATATATGTATATACAAGGGGCAGGGTGGGGGGTAGCCTTGGCGTGCCTTGCCTAATGATTCAGTCGAATATAAATATTCTCATTCTAACATATTTTTGTGTCAATATTAAAAGATGTATGAGTGTTTAAGCGCCAAATGTATGTACGTGGGTAAATATGCATATGTGTGTATTTTAACCGGTTTCAAACGTTTACAAGGTGCACCACGTGGATGCAACTTACTTTGCACCTGGTTTTTTTAATTTAATTTTTTTAGTTTTTTATGTTTTTTATGTTCTTTTTGGTTTTTATGTTTTACATTTTTTTCTTCTTTTGTTTGTTTACGGGTTTTTAATTTTTTTAAGATTATATAAACTTTATAAACTTAACTTTAAATTTTCAAACCTTTTTACATTATAGTTTACTAAATACTAGGATTACAGATTTGAATATGCTATGATGAAAATGTCACTACAGCTTTATTTAACCGTGTCAAATAATTTGGTTCTTCAATCATATTTATTTTAAATCTTTCCCAGAATTTTTTGAACTCCTTATGAATCGACTCCCCAGCCTGTTCGGACCATAATCCTAAACCATCGTTATTCAAGAATATAATGGCTTGTTTCAAATTTCCTAGAATAATATGGAGCTTGAGTGTTTGAGAAGTCTTAGCACTTTTTAATGCTTTACGGAGTTCGCTTAGATTTTGTCAAGATCAGTAAGATCCGCCTTTTTGGCATTCAAGCAAGTGTTGACAATTTTTTTCAACACTTTCAATGCGAAAATATAAGGCTGCAATCGAAATGGCCCTACATGCTCATAAATTTCAGGATCCTGTAATTTATCCGCTTCTTTAAGGAACTTGCGACAATGATTGCCTTCAAAAGGATCTCCTTGATAGCTCTTACGACTTAAACCTAATTTATTTGGCCACAACAAGGCCTTTTCCTTTCCAATACCATCAATTGTAACTATACCCTCCCAAAAGAAATAGTTGACAACCCCCTGCAATAGATGTAGTTCAGGAGGAATGCATGGAGTGCATACTTTTGTCGGATTTTGTTCGTGATTGCATTTATTTTTCGATGAACAGTGGGCATTATTTATCAATAGACGAATGCTCTGACCGCTATAAAAATAAGCAATGTATACTTTAAAAATGCAGAAATTATCGATGATACTTATTTTAATACTCGATTCAATTTTATTTACAAATTTTGTTATTTATGTATGTATATATTTATGTATCAAATACAAAATATAAAATATTGTAACAAATTTACTGCAAATCCTCTTATTTGCAACCTTCTGCTAAGTTCGAATCACTAAACTGTTGAATAAATAACTCCAATATTGAATAATGGAAAAATGGACTTTATTAAAGTACCTCACCACTTATACTTTGCAACTAGCTGGCTTAATAACCAAACCGACTGATAGCTTAAATGAAACTGATCTCTCGCCTCCACTGTTGTCGCCCTTTTATACTGTCCGACCTCCTCGTTGCATATTTCTAGGCTTTTCTAATTCCAGAACTTACTAGTTAGTTATAAATTTCTCAGCTGAAACTACAGATGTATAATTTTTATAGCTTCTCTCATACCCCATGCGCTTGTATGTGTGAGCGACATTTCCACAATCACAATTGCATACCTTTAGGAGCATTTCAGATAAGATATCTGCAGGTGCTTGTGCGTTGCTCTCAGCTGTGTGTACCTACATATGTGTAGACATAATGATTGATTCGTTTATGTAGGTACATAATGATTGATTTATGGATGTGCATGCAAGGCGCTGCTTAGCATCGGCTTAGAGATGACAGCACCCCTTAGTTTTGCTAATATTCGAAACAATATCAAATATATATTACATAAATATGTCCCAGCGATTAAAAAACAGGCCTTTTCTACATCGCAAAAACTGGTGCTATCAGAAATATATAAAATGTGAATATTTTTTAAATAGGAGCAGCTAGGATTTCAAATCCAACGAATTTTTCAGCTTTAATCATCACCAAATACAACCCCGCTTTCCTTATTTGTCGAAATTTTAATGCAACCTATCGTTGCTTTCTGCCCACCGTGTTCATAGCTCATTCATTTTTAGTACAGGGAAATGCATAAATGCTATAAAACTGCACGCAGCGTCGAAAATATTCTGAATAAATATAAAAAATATTTTTAGCGTATTTTGGATATGGTCCTTAAGTTCGAATAGAACATTTAATTGCTTGCACTTGTTTAGGTCAGCCATGGATTTTTAATCACTACTACAGCTCTTTTCGTTTGCAATGATATTTGATTAGGAGAAATATACGGTTGAAAAATGCTCCCAATTTTTTGTTACACCTTAGTGCACTAATATATGGTAGCAGAAATGTTTAGGCATTTTCTTTTCCGGCTATGTACTCCACCCCAAAGTCATACTCCTCCAAATCTAACCTGATTCTAGTTAATTTAGATGAAGGGTTTTTCATTGAGAATAAATACATTAAAGGTCGATGATCCGTTTTCACTGTGAATTTTTTGCCATGAACATATGGTCTAAAATGTATAATTGCCCAATGTATGGCCGCTAATTCTTTTTCGAACGTGGCTTTATTTATTTCGCCTTTTGTAAATCTTGAGGCATAGGCAATGGGTAATTGTTTTTCTTCATATTCTTGGATTAGCACAGTACCGCAAGCATAACCACTTGCGTCGATTGTAATAAAGAACTCTTT